>NC_137742.1:87862446-88009946 GCF_963264785.1 Psittacula echo | reverse complement strand
ACTGCACTGCAGCTGCACATCTACTGACATGACAACAGGAAGCGAGGGTCTTCATCCCTACAGTAATGTAGCTGCTTTTTTGGTTAGCATCTTGCATCCTTTTTCATGCTGAGGACAGAGCATATCGTCCTTCGAAGGAATATCAAAATAAATATGACAGAACAGGGCAATCATCATACTGAATGAATTCAGATGATGCCATATCTAAAATGAAATGTATGCATATAATAAAGATTCAAATGACAAAAAAAAAAAAAAATCCCTTAAGCTTTATCCCTCCTCTGAATTATTTATGAATTCTGCAACTCCAGCTGTTGCCACCAGCCCAAGGACATTACTTCATTTTGGGAATGACACTTGATATTAAAAGATAAGTTAATAAAACAAAGACACTGTGGACCTTCCTTAAAGGCCACAGCAAAACACAATACAACTTCCCTCTGCATTTACAAAGGAAAATAATGAACAATCAATTCAGTTCATGTTTCTCAACTTGTTTCCATAATTCCAGATACATTTAAACTCTGATGCATTAAGCCAGCCATGCCTTTTTAACATTTTTAACTGCAGTTAGGTAAGACTTTCAAAGCATCCTGGATCCTCCACATGTTTTTTTAGGGTTACCTCTCTCTAACAGTTCACCATGAATCACCATACAAGAAGACTTTATGATACTATCTCAATTTAGTGAGAGTTTTTAGTACATAAGGTGGTCATTCCAAGAAAATGTGAATGTTCTGCATATATGGAATATATATGCAATTTATAAAATTAAAATATATGCAATTTATTAAATTGCTTTTGATAAAAGCGATTTCATAAGCAATTTCATAAATTAAACAAAAAGAAACAACTTCAACGTGTGTAGAGCACAAAGCTTCAACTAACCATGACATTTATATTACTGAATTTTAAATTCTCCTGTCTGCCCACTTACCGAATTCTCTGATTTAAGTTCCATCACATACTAGTTCTTAGATTTCAAACAAACAAATTGGGAGGAACAGGCTTAGCCAGTAAGCATGATTTCCATACCTACATTTACACACCCTTCTCCCTCCAATACCCCTTCAATAAACTAAAACAAGTTTACAGTGTATCTGTAGAACACAGAACACTGAGGCAGAATAAATATAAAAAAAAGTCATATCAACCATCAGTTTGGGTTGCCACCTTATTCATAGTGGAATCTGACAATTAAATAGGTATACAGATCTGAACTGCTACACAAAATCACCCACACCATTAACACTGCACCACCTTCCTACTACAACAACATACCAATACTCTCTAGTGGTGCTAAAGGAATGACATTTGGAAAAAGACCTGAAATGAACTGAAGTGGGTCAAAACCTGCAAGTCCCCAAGTGTCAAGGGACTCCTAAATATTAGCCCTTCATGATTTACCAACATCATCTTCTCTGCCACAGAGGAGATTACTCTGTTCTTACCTGTGACCTTTATTTCAATGTTTTCTGCTTTTACTTTAACCTAACTCAGCAGCTACTGGGTTTATGCTCTGCTCCCAGGAGATCCCAAATACCACAAGAACTTTTAACTCATTAATTAATTGGGATTGTTATTTATTTTGTTGAGTTTTTTCTTCTCCATAGTCACCTAAAAGGGCGCTAGAAATTGTAGCAGTTCTAACACTAAAAAAGAGATGTGTGAATAAACTTAAGAGCTTTCAAGGTACCACCACCAGCAATCTCCAGTATCACACGCAGAGCTTGCAAGCCATTTGTCAGCTTTCTGCAGCCAAAAACACACCATTTGCTGTGTTGCCAAGCACACAGTTCAGTTGAGGCCTGAACCAGAATGCCAGGCAGGCAGGTATTTAATAAGCAAACTTGTTTTGGGATAAAAAAGCAATGCAAGAGATATTACATGTCTTGCAACTGAAAGAAGCAAATGGCTTGCAAGCAGAGACCACTTTGGTTTAGCTGTCAGCTGTATCTTCAGCAGTATCTGCTTTTGTTCAGTTTCGTACCATGCAGCGTTACTCAGGAAAAGGAGATGTAGTCAAAACAAACATTTATTTGCCCTTCAGTCTGCATCAGAACTGGCACCCAGCCCTGAACAGTCTCCTTCTTCCTCGCTACTGTGAGAAAGCTACCAAAAGGGACCTTCCCTTCCCATCTCCTGCTGTTGGCCAAAGAAACAAAAGGTACAGAAACAAAGAGAACAGGCAGAGACTTGTGGATGTGTAAAATACCAGAGCAGGAAATTAAGGTTCAATGGGTAACATTTAACAAGAGCCCAAATTCTCCTTTTGTCACTACTGTATATTTGAGGTTATTACTCCCTCACTGTTAACAGTTCTCCAGTATTATCTGAATCCCAGATGTTCTGCACAAAAAACCCTGTCAAACCTACAATTATTTACAGTTGCAACCTGCTCAAATGTACATCACATTTTTCTGAAAATTAACAAATTAAAACCAGTAACATATCTCACATTCCAGGATTGCCATTTAACTCTCAGTGCCACAGGTTCTCTAGTGCCTCCTGAAATACTTTCTAGTGGTGCTAAAGGAATGACATTTGGAAAAAATCACCTGTGTGTTGATAGGAAAACATCCTTCTGAAGATTTTCACAAGCTAGCTGGATGCAATTGAAGTCAGCCCTCAGAAAATAAGGAAAGTCATCTTCGTGACCAAACATGCTCACTAACTGCTTCTGGCTATGACATTATTTCATAATTGACACATTATATACAAACACGTCAAGAAAATATCTGTTTATGTCTATTTATACCCAGTGCTTTTGCAGAGCCTTCCCAGTGCTGCGCAATGCTCTTGAATACAAATGGCAAACTGATCATTTCAGATGATAGGGGTTTTTTTGTGTTCAATATTTTTAATGTTAAAAAAATTGTACCTCAGCATGGTCTTTAATCTAATCCTTACCCTGAACAATTGAAGTACATCTATATTAATCTATGAGATGCTTTTCCACACCACACCTATGGCACTGCATAAATTACTGTAATTTAAATGAATTACTACTTGAAATTCTCATTTGGCAAGAAATATGCAGTGTTACAAGGCACTGGAAAGAAAAATGTGCACTATGGTAACTAAGTTTTATAACACAGTATATCTAGGTTCTCATAAGCCAGCTATTCTGAATTGTTAAAGCACAAGGATATTGGACCGATCACACAGAACACACATCAGTGTGTCCAAGAAATCAATAGTATGAAATTAAATCTACAGTTTATTTAAATACTTTCCATGCCCATATATGCAGAATATACTTTAATAATGCCAATTAAGCTGGCTGAAAAATACTACTGCAAAAGACATTAACCCCAATAGTAATTCTATCTCTGCCCTGCATAACTTGTATTTTTCTCTTTAAATGTCTAATCTGCTGAAACACATTGAAGAAAAAGAACTTGGGGTGGAGGGGAAAGAAGGAAAAAAGAAAAAAAAATCCCACCCCAAGTTCTATTGTTACATTATTCTGCATATTACTACTGCTTAACGACGACTTGTATACGACAGCACGTTTCAACTACCTAACAGTAAAGAATGAAAAGCTTCTTGCTACAAGCTAAAAAGAAAGTCTTTACCATGCTCCTTGAAGAGCTCATTTTCACATTACTCAGGCTTCATTATGCTGAATCAATATTCGTTTAGTCACTGGGGTTATTGACATATTTTAAAATAAAAGTATACCCTTCAGCTACTGCACTCATTACGGGTAATTTGTCTTGTCAGGAAGCAGGGAATATTATCCCAGTCTTTCAGGGGCTGACAGCCCATGGAAATACCTCCCCTTGGTTACAACTGTAAATAATTTTAAGGTAAAATATTGAAAAATCAATGACTGTTTCCTGCAATCTGTCACAAACAAATCAATCATAATCCGCACAGCCAGAGAGTATGATTTGAAGGAGATGAGAGCAGATGTAATTCTTGGCTGGAATCTCTCATTTCAAAAATCACTTCACATAATGGTGTCATCATTTAAACACTTAGCAGTCACTGCAACTACCACTCATAACATTTAGTTGGACAAAACCACAAGGAAGAGGAATACCACTGCTGTTACGTAAACAAACACTTGATTTAAATGGTTGCAACATTAGCAAATTTCACAGATCTAACAGCTAGGCTTGTCTTTTCACCAAAGTCCAAGATGCTTTTCTTGCTCAACAGAAGACCGTCTATAAATTAGCTTCTTAAAATGAGAAGCGTTTTAGAACAAAAGTAGGCTTCACAAAAGTTGAGCAGTAATATCCGGTACTAACACTACTTCTAAAATATTTCCAGTTTGTTCACTCCAAGCTGCTCACAACAGAACTATGCATCAAATTCTCAAGAGATTAAGAAAGGAGAATTATCTGAGGTACCTTTGTCTTTTTAAGAGCAATAAGTATTTCAATGCTTCTTTGTCCTCTGCATATTACATTTCACATCTAATTTTCATTAAGCACATACAGACTCAACTTTAGTGTAGGTAACCACCTTGAAGTACTCCAGAAAGTCATAACCTACATAAATTAATTTATAATATATTTTCAACTTGCACTCAAAGAGATTAACTGTTGTATATGGAATTACATCTGTATAAAGGATCAATTTATACATAAAGAATTAATTACTGTGCAGTCAAAATGCTATAAACTGATCTTTGTAGATGTGAATAATTTGTGTAAAACTAATCAACATTTACAGAGTAACACCAATTCTCGGCCTGAAATTATTTCCTCATTTGTCCCCCCACCTCACCCCACATTACATTTTTACCCTGACACTACAGTGTTTGACAGACTTGTGTGCAGATCAGTCAAGACAAAACAGCAGCAGACGGGATGAAAGTGTTCAACTTCAACTGTGGGCCTAAGCCTGCACTCTTTGCACAAACCAAATTCCCAAATGTTCATGGAGTGTTTCACTCCAGCGTCTGTAACTTGAGCTCTTAATCTTTAACATGCAGAGCCCATTATCACATATTCATTTTAATCACATTAACCTTACCAACTCATATTTCTGAACATTTATCTCACAACTGTGAGACTAAGGAAAAAATGAAATCAAAAAGATTAAATTATTTTCTCTTTTCTTGGGAAAAAAAATAAAAATCCTTTAATACTGTTTTTAAAAATGAAAGAATAGGGGATACTGTACATCCAAGTAAACCTCTCCAAGGTTTACCTTTCTTTAAAGCAAGCTTTAAGACTCTTTATCTCCTATATGGAAAACACACATCTCTAATTCTTTATTGATGCACATCAAAACCACTATTGTTTGTAACAGCTGGACAGATTCTGATTCTTAGCAAAATAGACTATTAAAAAAAAGAGAAACTAAATTCCCATCCCAGAAGAAACCATTCCTGCCTGAAAGGCTAACTAAGTGCAGGAAAACTGCAAATGCCAGCCGTGAAGTGAATCAGCTTATCCTGGGGAAAGGCCACTCTATTGTGAAAGAAAGCAGGAGGCAGAGAGTGAGTAATCGTTAAAAACAAGAGTAGCTCCTAGAAATTGCAGTACCTCATTTCTTCCCTGGATGAGATCTATAATGAAGCTATCTGATGGAGAGAGAGCCTCAGGCTCATCAACCCTTTTAAATCTCCTCACTGGCCAACCGACACTCGCAGAGGGAAGACCCTGCTTACTACATTAAGCCTTTCTGGAGGGAGAAGCAGTATGCCATACTGAACATGTCAGCATACTTCTCCAGTGCCATTCCCCTGAGCCAGGTTGTTATATCTCATGACAATCACCTGATTAGTTGGGTCAAAAATCACAGAAGATAGAAGAGATCCATTCTTCTTACATGCCAGTTCTCCGATTTGTAAAAATGAAGTCAATGACTCTTCCCCACCATTGTAACGCACTTAATAAATGTTAATAATAGTTAAGCCAGTCACATCTCCCAGATAACACTGTCAGATACTTTCTGGCAATATTTGAGAACTGCTGGGCTCAGGAGGGAGCTCCCACAAGTTCCAGATAGAAAAAGACTCACAAATTCCATCCTTAGGTGCAAGAGGTCTCAGAGGGCTGTGCCACAGCAGACATTTCACAACTGCTCCTGACAAGGGAAGCCTTCAGAAGGAGAAGCACATGCTGTGGCACTACAGATGCTTATGTTCATGGGTCAGCACTACAAGTGTTATTTTCTGCTGGACAAAGCATTAAGATGCTGCAGCAGCTAAGAAGACTGTGAAGTCTTTCCAGTTAAGAAGTTGAATTAGCTTCAGTTTCTTGAATGTAAAGGTATTTTTCTTCATTTCGTCTTTCTCAAGAAACAAAAGAACTAAAGGTTATGAAAGAGATGAAAAAAAACACTGGCTTAAAAAAATCTAGTAGCATTTCCTCTAGTATCCACCTTTCTGATTTACTTCTCTCACTCATAATATTCATTTACGCCACTAGTGTATGTACATTTATTTAATGCAGCTGCACATGATCACTGAACAATAAAGCAGTGCAATATTACATCATGCAGTACTATTGATATTACACTATTATCAATACTCTACCTAATGAAGTTTGTAAAGTTTCCATGTTTGGGTGTTACAGAAAGAAGAATCCTGCTTTGAAATAGGTCCTGCCTTCCAGCTCTGCTCTTTCCTTCTTCAGCAACACTTAGACCAGTTTCACTGAGCTCACCTAGAGAGGATGAAAAAGAAAGAAAAACAATTGTTACAATGCTTGTCATCTGCACCGCATGCTTTTCTTAACAGAAATGGGACCAAAGCTAATATATCTGGAAACATTACTTATGCATTCTGTTAGACAGAACCCAATAACTACAAAGGAAAGTGCCACTACTGTAATGCCTTAAGGAAACATAGCATATGCAAAACAAATTACTTACCATTAACTCTGAATTGGATTTAATATGGTTAAAAAGAGCCACAAGACCAAATGCATTCTTGCTTTGTATGAGGTCTCTTCCTGTACTCAGGTGGGTACAAGATAGGAGGGACTGCTGAGTTCATTTTTCCCATGATGGACCTCGCTGCTTCTGCTCTTGAGTGCAACCTATAAAGGCAGAAAGTGGACATATGGAGAACAAGAAAATAGAACAAAAAGAGAGTATTTGTCACTAATTTAGATAGCAGGTTTCTCTCACAAATGAGGATTACAGACTGAACAATGCAAGGGTTTCTTCACTCATTGATCTATCATGTTTGTTAAATCCCGCAGGCACCACATTAGTACCACATCCCACTGGTTTGAGTTCAGTTCTGCATTTTTGAAGAGATGCATCACTAACAGGTGACTATGGACATCAAAGATCTGTGGAATATGGAAATTTAATGGCATTTAGCTAACAAACCAGTTTTTGCTTTTGCTCAAAAGCACAACAGTCTAACAAATTAGGTATGGGTACCAATTTAAATCTGAACATTTCTGAGGAAAGCAGAGGGTTGCACTTAAGTAAACAGAGGCACAGAGGTTACAGGAACAGATTTGGGCCAAAGAGTGCCAGAAACTGAACAAGAAAACAAGTCTGGGTTTCAAGATTCCTAGATCCTTCCCTACTACCAAGCCTTCCCATCATCTTACCCAGTACAAAAGTCTCTCGGCCATTCTGCAGCCTCCTCTCAGACAGCTATCTGGGTGGCCTAAGGTTAAGTTTTACTTAGGGACACAGTAGCATGGTTTATCCCACAGAGACCATCACCTGACTTTTAACTGAAGCAAGAAATTAAAAACTGAAATAAACTTCAGAAAGAGCAAAGAAAAAAAAAAAAGGCTTTAAAATACCTTTGAACCCTAGGCTCTACAGAGCCGTTCTCTTCCCAGGAGGCATTTATGGATCCTAATGCCTACAGAAAGTGGGAGAGGGTAAGGCCCTCCCCAGACAACAGCCAGGAAGTCAGCACAAACAAAGTAATTCCTGCACCGTCAATATCATAAAGAACTTGTAGGCACCTTTTCATAATGACAGAGTACTCTTAATAAAAGCTTCAAGCAGGTTTTATAGCAGCATATTATCCAATGAAACCAGTAATAAGCAGCACTGTAGCATTATTTAGTGCAACTCCAATACGCCAAGAGTCACAACCTCAGTTTTATTTATCACACAGGCTAAAATGTTAGTTCTTGGCTTTACAGTAGCAGCCAAGCCTGTAGCTATTTTATCCCAGCACACTGCCACCTGGATATTGATACTTTGCTACGGGATATGAAACAAGAGCATAGTTACCTAATACAGCTTAATTGAAAACAGGACATACATAATATACCACTCATTATTCTATACAAAATTAAATCTGAAGAGCACAAAAAGTTCTGTGGATGTCAGCAGAGAATATTTCAGACGTAAACACTGGGTTCTTGATCTGTAACAGAAATGCTGAGAAATACTGTGAAAAAGATGTGCTTATGGAAAGAAAAAGATAGGTTTTGCTTTACTGGGAAAAATATAGCTCAGGAAGAAGCATCTCCTTATGGAGGAGTAGGAGAGCGATCAGTCACAAGTTTGTTAGTACAGTAAACTGTTATGATGATCTGTATTCACCTTGAAAGGTCTGACTGGCTTGCTTTTTTCCCAATGATATATACTTAAAAAAAAAAATTAAAATATTATTCTGGCTTTACAAATACATTCACCCTAATCTGCAGAAAGCAGCTTCAAGAATCACTCGTATCTTCATTATCCACATTAAGGGACAGAAACGAAGGAATTCTAATAAAAATCAGAAATTATGAGCTCTTAAAACAAAAATTCTTTTGGTGTAAGGCTATGAAGGCTACCCAGGTTCACATTTCTCCTCAGAGAGGTAATGCTGAGCTCTCGCAAATACTGGTCATAAGGACTGGAAATATATGTAAGTAAAGTAGATAAAATACAAACCCTTTTTTACATAACGCTGGTATTTAAAGTCACCCACCTCTAACACCCACACTGGAGATCACATTCCAGCTACAGGAGCTCCCATCACACTGCAGCACCTGCATTGAAAAGGAGTTTGCCACTGTATGGAAAGCTACAGGCACATGCATGTCCCTCGGAATGGCTTGGGGAGCCACAGCCATTCTTCCTGCTGAGGTGCTCCTCTTTCACAATAAGGAGCCGACAGTAGATGTGGCTTCCTTTAAGTGAAAAACTTGGTTAGACATGAAAGAGAGCAGTTTTTAATTTTTTCCACTATAGTCAACCATTAGGAGAGTCTATTTTCTACATATGCCCATGGAACTTTAAGCTAAATAAACCCTAAAGACTTTCTTAACTTAGTCTGTATTATGCCAACAAATTCATGCAAATTGTGCAGTTTAAGTTAATTACAGGAAACTATAAGAAAACTGAAATACATTTTTAGGTTCTCCCATGATATTGTCAAGGCCTTTAGAGTTACAAGTTCAATGCAATAACCAGTTGCTTAAAAGACCTGCCAGCTGCGCTTCTGTGTATGGTTTTATCCCACATACTAAACAGGTGTACTGATGCAATTTAAAAAAGAATTCAGACTGATAATCAGGTTCCTTTTAGCAGAAAAAAAAAAAAAAAGTGATTTTACATAGAAAGGCTTGCTGAAGAAAAAAAACTAAACAACCAAAAAAGTCTATCTAAGCTCACTAATGCCCAATTGCTAAACACAGAAGAGTTATTCTAGGTGTTTGTGAGCTTATACCTTGGTCTCAGACTGAACAGAGAGTAGTAACAAATAATAAATGCAGGCAGAAGAAAGAACAGAGTAGCCGAGGGTGTCTTGCAGAGCTCTCCCCAAGATCATTCACCTAGGCTAAGAGCCACCAGCACTTCCACTGCACAGACTGGCCCTGTAACTCCCAGCACTTCATCCTGGGAAGCCAGCAGCAACGCGCAGATGAGGAGGTACCTGCAGGAAAGCGGCCCTAAGTTGTACTGACAGTGCTTCAGCCAGTATTTTAGATGCACTGGTTTAGTTCTTGCTAAGCTAATAATGTGTTGACTTAACACAGAAAAACACAAGCCACTCCCTCCTCTTTGCATGTAATTAGTTTTACTTCCATTGTAGTGCAAAGGTGAGAAAAGGAAATCTTTTTCTCTTCATGCTCAATTAAAAAGATGCATAGTCACATGTATTTATTTTGCTCTGAGTTGTTAATACTTTTAAATATACTGTATAAAACATCTCTTAGCAGATGTTTTCAGCAGCAGTTTACACTGCCATCTGAGTCTTAGTGTTTTGTTTACAGGGACACCTTTAAATGCAACAGACGGAGGGGGATTATCTTTTGTTGTTTTGTTTTTTTTTTAAAGAGGATTCCCTTTAACATCATATACATGACATCTTGGTAATATATTCACAAATCGAAGTGGATAAACAAATTACTCAGTAAGTGTCTAAGCTCAGGCATTCTGATAAAGAAATATCAAACAGGTTTTGAGAAAACAGCCTCCTTCTCATCTACTCCTGTAAAAAGAAAAAAAGAGTTGAAATGATCTCCTAATGCATCTCCCTTCATAATTCATGCCAAAAGATGACATTTTCTCAGGATCTTAATTAAGATAATGATGAACACCTGTGTCGGCATTCTTTGGCAAGACAGCATTATCCATCATAATCTTTTAAGTACTCTCAAAAAAACCCAACAAAATAGTATGATGGAACCAATCTGTTGCCTCTCTTTGCACTAAGTTTTACGTCTCAGATGCACACCAGAATGGTTAGATCTTTAAAGACTGCAATAAAAGCAGGATCGTTATATTTTAAAGTTTCATCAGAAAGTAGTTATTAAAGTAATTAAGTTAAGGTGTATCATACCTAAGATATCCAAGTTTAACTCCATCCTCTACAAGCCACCTGCAAACAAAACACAGTTAGAGCCCACCAATGGCTGTACTTTAAAAATGTAACTTACTGTTATGTTCAAGATGACCCTGCATCTTTTTTCCCTCCCATAAAGATAATATTCACAGATGATCCCTATTCTATGTTTATGTGCTAATTTACTAAGCTATTTTATGCTGTACCACATATGTCTGCAAAACCTAAATGAAATTATGCAAATGAAACCAATGTAGAAAAACTAATATGCAAGTTCAAATACTGCTACACTTTGGGTCACCACAGTTTGTGCAGTCATCTCAAATGCAGGCTCTCCTTGTGTCAAAAACCCTATTGGAGCTCTACTACTAGAGTAAGCAAAGACCATTTGCAGGACCAGCACAGAAGACTGAAGGCTATAGAAATAATTACTTTAATTATGTATTTATATAAGCTGAATTTAAAGTCACAAGCCTTTAATTTAAATAAAGAGTGCACAACCAGCCTGTAAATCCTACCCATCATTAGGTAAGAACTTAATGCTAAATGTTTCTTCTATCGCATTAATAGTTTAGCTTCCAAGGAATTATGATAAAAAATATATCAATTACAGAATTCTAATATCGACTTGCATTTATTTCATTGGCAGCTGCAAAGCAAACACCTGATACCAAGAACTTATCCATACCTTCAAATGCAGTAAAAATGAAAAGGAGCAAACGAATCCTGAAGCCCCACACATTTGTTATAAAAATTGACAGACCTGCATAAACAAGCATCTTGAAACAAACTTCTTATTTCCCTTCAATCAAAGGGCTGAAAAGTCCTGGAAAGCAGATTAGTCTTAGGCTTTCACATTTTAATATGCTTCTATGGGAGTTAAAAGTTGCTGTGACTAGTCATTCAGTCGAGCTATCAATGTGCAAATAAAGCAGAAAATAGAGACATCCTTAAGAAATGAGCCTCAAAGTTGATATAAAGTGAAGGTGACAACCACAGCAAGAGAATGATAAACTAAATGTTTCAGTATCTTGAATAATTATCTACAGCTCCTTTAAAACTGCAAAGAATATAATCGTGGCATAATGTGGTGAGAATGTTGGTTTGATAGACACTTGATGGCACAAGAGACCTATGGCTCCCGCTTATTAATCGGCACTGGTACTCTGCTGCAATGCATGAAAGTATGCCCGAACTCACCACAGTTCCCGAAAAGAAGCAAGGTTAGTAGAACATCAGAAATAAAGAAGGCAATTTTACATGACGTTAACCTTACCTCCTCTTCACAAAAAAGCCAGATGCCAACGGAAGATGGTTAGAACTTCTGCTTCTCCCTACAAAAAAACGGGCAAGGAAAAGGGGTTGGTTGTTCTGTTCGCACACCAAATGAATGTTAAATGTATAAAACTTTAGCAGGTGATACCTCCCTCCCAGAACAAGGGCTATTGTCAGAGGATTATGACAGAAGTGCTTTTGACTGGAAAAAGAAACGCGGTGCTTGAGAGCGGTAGCTGAAATGAGCCGCGGTACAAACACCGGTGACACTGTGCGCTGAAAACTGGTGGAAGTGCACACCTGTGTGGAGTGAGCGTGTAAGGGAGCGTGGATTCTCCGACAGCGCCTGCCCGCGCACCGGGGACATGGGGACTGCTGCAGAAACGGCACAACGACGCTTCCACGTTAGGAAAAATAAAGAAAGATGAATTAAAACGCGGGAAAATTAGATAAAGTAGGAAAATGACAGGCAAAGCGCTCCTCGACAGCCGCACCGAGGAGGGTGCCGAGACCCACCTCGCCTCGCCATACGCCGCTTCCACGATCGCCGCCTTACTTCGGGGCCCGACGCGGCAGCACTCTCCGGTTCAGCAGGACAGCGGCTCAGGGACGCGACCAGACCGAGGGCGGCTCTGCGCCGCCAGCTCCCCGGGAGCGGCTTCCCGTTGAGGCCGGAGCAGTGCCGGGCCCGCCCGGCAGGGGGCGCCCCAGCACGGCAGGGCAGTGCCGCCACCCGAGTCCGCATCTCCGCCGGACGCCGCCGTCCCGCCACGCCGCTTCCTCACCTCGCCAGCGGGCCCGGCCCTACGCGACCTGGCACGACCAGCAGCCTCCCTGGGCTGAGCGGAGCGGAGCTGGTCCTAGCCAGGCTGGGCCTCGGCCCACAGGACCTTCCCTCGCCGTCCTGCCAGCGCCGCCTCCGGACTCCCCGGCAACCACGCCGCGGGCCACGACCGCCGCTGCACACCCCGTCCCGCCCCGCACTGACGGACAGGTGCCCCTGCCAATGGAAGCAGGGCCGGCGGCGGGACAGCCAGTCACGCACCGGGACGGGCGGGGCCAGGACCACGGGCTGATGGGGAGTGTAGTGCGGGCCGCGCCCGGCCCTGGCACCGCCGCTGCCGGGATCCTCCACAGAAACACCGGTGAGATCAGTTTCTGCCCGCCTTGTCCAGTGCCCACCATCGCCTGTCGCCCAGCAGCGGGGCTGCTCGGGAAGGCTCAGGCTGTGTCCTTCCGTTTGGCAGCGGGACTGTGGCCGCAGCTGCCGGGACGAAGCCCCGGAGGAAGGGAGGAGGGAAGGAAGGAGGGAGGGAACGAGGTGGAGCTGCTTCGGTGTCACCTCCTCTGCGACCTGGGGAGCTCCTGCCCCGGCCTACCCGTTTAAAACAGCCCCGGCTCCTCGCGTCTCCGCGTCCGTTCCTCTGTGTCCAGCGGAGAGAGGACTCAGGGCCGGGAGATGTGAAAGTTACAAGATTAAAAAATATACTAAGATAAATGTAATTAAATCGCCTCCGTCTCCCTGGAAAGGCACGGAAGGGGAGAGCGGGTCCGGCACCGCCTGTGCCAGGTGGTCAGGGCTCGGAACCCCGCGGAGGGTACGGTCAGCAGCCGCGGTAGCAGAGCTCTGCCTCAATCGCGAGTGCTGAACATAACCCGGGTTATGTTCCTCTAGGGAAATGTATCTGGTGGAATCAAAGGAGATTACATCTCCTGATCGGCGGGGATTTATCCCGATTCATATGGTTTTAATCTGCTTTCGCCAAGACCCATCACGGGCGGGGAGGGGAGGTATCTGACGTATCTTAGAATCCGCGGGCAACCCTCCCCTGCCAGCGAACGCTCCTGCAGACCCGTCCCGTCCTGCTGCTCCCCGTCCGGGTTGCCCTGCTCGGGGACCGGCTCTGGGAACCACTACTTCCATGCGGCACCCCAAGTCCCCCGCGAAGCCAACCGCCGCTTCTCGCCGGACCCGGCGCCACTCGCACAGCCGCCGCAACAGGTCCGGTAGCCCTGGGCGGCCCCAGCCCGCCCAGCAGCGCATCCCCGCACTGCCAGACCGGCTGCGGCGCGGCCCTTCCCTGCCGAAAACCGCCTTTTTTGTTTAGAAAAAGTACCACCACCATTCACACACCCCGATCTATTCCACCTCCAGTGATTTAGGGAAGGGAGGGGCAGGGTGCAGAGAGCAAGAGGAGGGGTGGCTACGCAGAGGGGGAGCCGGGCGGCTAATAAATCTTATTAAATATCTACTTTTTTTTTTTCATATACTGATTGGCTTGCATTCCGGCGCAGCGCAGCTCCGCACGGTATTTAGCACATGCAGAAAGTTGGGGCCGATCTCAAACGGCTCGGCGGTGTCTGCAAACCAGGAGCCGGCGCACTTGAGCCTCCAAGCGCGGGGAGGGCCGAGGGAAGCGCGGAGCCCTCCCGCTGGTTGGGCCCGGCCGCGCAGCCCAGCGGGGTCCTGCCAGTCCTTCCACTGACAACACCCCGCGAAGGAGGAGCCTCGCCGGGCCGCGCAGAAGGCGTCAGGATCTGCAATTTTCAACTTAGCATCTTGGCAGGACCCTTCGGAAAGCGAGAGCGAGGAGGAAGGAGGAAAAAAAAAGCCCCCCAGTGCAAGGGAGAGAGAGAGCGAGCGAGGGAGGGGAAAGGGAAAAAAAAAAAAAAAAAAGAGAGAGAGGGGGAAGCGGGGGGTGGGGGGAGAAAAAGGAGGAAGCGGTGCCGGGCTGCAGGCGAGCTCGGAGCGGCAGCCCCGGCGCAGAGCAAGGTGCCGCCGCTGCCCAGCTGGCGAGGGCGGAGAGGCGCCGACGAAGTCCCGGTCACAGCGGCTCCAGCCCGGCAGCGCGGCGGCTCCCTCCCGGCGTTTGGGCTCCCGGGTGTATGTGTGCGCCTGGCCATGTCGTATCCTCAGGGTTACTTGTACCAGCCGTCAGCGTCCTTGGCTCTCTACTCCTGCCCGGCGTACAGCACCAGCGTGATCTCCGGACCCAGGACTGATGAACTTGGGAGATCTTCTTCGGGCTCCGCTTTTTCCCCTTATGCCGGATCTACTGCCTTTACCGCCCCTTCCCCGGGTTACAACTCCCACCTCCAGTACGGCACCGACCCGGCTGCCGCTGCCGCCGCCGCCTTCACTTCCTACGTGGTAAGAGCAGCCCCGGGCTGCCGGCACCGCGCCGGGCAAGTCGGCATCCCGCGGGCGCCTGCACCCCCCTTCCCCGGGCCTCCTTTTTGTTGGGATTTTATTTTGAGATACCGGGGACAAAAGGGATCACGGCTCCCCGCCTTGGCGCCCAACTTTCCCGCATCGCCGCCCTGTGCCGCCGCACACTGTTGCGCACAGCCGCCGGCACGGCCAGGGAAAGACGGGCTAGGGCTTGCAGGGACCCATTTCACACATCACTTCCCAAAAAAGTTAAAATTTTGAAATATATAATTATTTTTAATGAAACAGCAATCGTATTTCCGCAACAATTAGCTTGTTGCGGTTTAAAAGGGAATGGACCCAGCAGTGGCCGGCGATGGGAGAAATCTGGGAGATAAACCTAGGCAACTTTCTCCTGCACGGCGATAATTAGGCTGCTTAAATATTGCAGAGCTCTAATCCCATGGCCGCGAGCGGCTCCGCAGGCACTGCGCGGGGAAGGGAAGGAGCAGGCAGAGCACTGCGCCGCCGTGCGCGCCTGCAGAGCCGGCCCAGGGCATCTCTGCCGCAGAGCTGTTGCCGCCGCCTGTGCTCCACGGTTCCCCTAAACCCCAGGAGTTTTGCTCAGCTTCTCCCCTAGGTTTAAGGTGTAGACAGAGTTTCACAGTGTCTTCTTTCCTTTTTCTGCTCTTCCTTCTTTTTCTCTTCTCTCCTTTCTTTTCTCCTCTTCCCTTTATTTTCCTTCTCCTGCCGCCCCTGGCCTGGCAGAGAAGCGGCCCGGCCCGGCTCGGCCGCCTGAGTCCGGCAGGTTGCCCCTCCGCAATCTCAGCGCCTTGGGGAAGGGAAGGGTGCCCCTCCGTTGTTCGCCCCACGCCGCGCTGCCCACTCGCTTTTCCGTATCTGCATTCGGGAGAAAGGCGCTGGATCGCTGCAGGCTGCCGGTGGCCTCATGGGGCCGGAGCCTCCCGGCCTTTCCGCCCGTTTTCCCGGGAAAGCCGGGGGAGAAGCCGGGCAGGGCCAGAAGCCGGGGAAGAGGTGGCGGGGCGCGGACGGGGACTGCGGGCAGGCCCTAGCGCTGCCCTTGCCGTGTCATTGCCGCCCCGCGGCCGCCTGACTTCACCCCTCCGGCCGCTCTCCCCTTTCTCCCTAGGGCTCGCCCTACGACCACACGCCGGGCATGGCCGGCTCCCTGGGGTACCATCCGTACGCGGCGCCGCTTGGCTCTTACCCTTACGGGGATCCCGCGTACCGCAAGAACGCGACGCGGGACGCCACGGCCACCCTCAAGGCCTGGCTCAACGAGCACCGGAAAAACCCCTACCCCACCAAGGGCGAGAAGATCATGCTGGCCATCATCACCAAAATGACCCTCACCCAGGTCTCTACCTGGTTCGCCAACGCACGGCGGCGGCTCAAAAAGGAGAACAAAATGACCTGGACCCCTCGAAATCGCAGCGAGGACGAGGAGGAAGAGGAGAATATCGACCTGGAGAAGAACGACGAGGACGAGCCCCAGAAACTAGAGGACAAGGGGGACCCAGGGACGCCAGACACAGGTAGGGCAGAGGGCTTGGCCAAGCCACGGCGGCCGCTCCCTCGGGTCTGCCCCCAGCAAGAGGCAGCAGCGGGACGACTTTACCCTCCGAGCGGGCGCCTGAGGCAGGGAAGCTGGGGGCAGCGCTGCGGGACTGTCGACGGTGGGGCCGGGGAATAGTCTTGGGGGACGGCGAAGTGGGTGGGCGGGTTTCGGGGCACAGGGAAAGTCCGAAAGCTGCCCCCCCACCCCTCTCCTTTGCCCCACTCAGGAGCGGCAGATCCCAAAGCAGTGCCGGGCTGCGAGCGCCTCCAGGAGTCTCCCGGCCCTCGGGAGGCCGAGGGCGGCCTCAGCGACTCAGATTGCAAAGAGCCGGCGGAGGAGCGGCTCGACGGGCAGCCCGCCCCCTCCAAGGCTCCCTGTACTTCACCACTCGGGCCGTGCCCGGTGAGTCGCGGGCCGCCAGCGGCGGGCGGCGAGGAGCCCCCGCCTTACCGCCCGCCCTCCGCCGCCGCCGGGCCGCCGCACGCGACTGACCTCCACCCGCTGCTGCCCGCCGCCGCCGGCGCCTCCGTCATCCACTCGCCTCAGCAGGCGGCCCTCGCCAAGCCCAAGCTCTGGTCCCTGGCCGAGATCGCCACCTCGGCGGACAAGGTGAAGGAGAATGGTGGTGAGCCGGTTCCTCCCGGCCCCGCCGTGCTGTGCGGCGGCGGCCCCTCGCGCTCTCCGCCACGGCCGCGCTCGCCTGCGGCGCAGTGCCCGTTCCCCAACGGGGCGGTCCTGCCGCGGCCGCTCTACTACACGGCTCCCTTCTACCCTGGTTACACGAACTACGGCTCCTTCGGGGCCCTGCACGGGCACCCTGCCGGCGGCCCCGCTGCTGCTGCCCCCGGCGCCCACTTCAATGGATTAAACCAGACTGTCCTCAGCAGAGCCGAGAGCCTAGCTAAAGACACTAAAATGATCAGGAGCCAGTCCCAGGTAGACCTTTGCAAAGACTCACCTTACGAACTGAAGAAAGGTATGTCCAACATTTAATATCGGCTTCTCCTCCTTACCCCCTCCTGGGACTGCGGTTTTGTTCTTTTTTTTTTTTTTTTTTTTTTTTTTTTTAATTTATTGAGAGAAATAATAAGTTGCTTTGGTAGTTATTTTTCCACTACCAAAAGAAAACAAACAGAAAAAGACCAGCTCCCCCTTTCCCTTCCTCCCAGCACCCCTCCAAAAGTTTATAAATTCTATTGGAAATGGCTGGGTGGAAGCTGCCCAGAAATGTCTGAACCAAGTGAAAAGCAAGAGAGTGACACGCTCTCTCACACACACAAAGAAGAAAGATTTGTATTAAATCTTATTCTGTATATTTAATGTAGCTTTTCTTCTATTATTTAAATTGATAATACAGTATCTTTGAAGTAAATTATGAAATCAAGACACCTGTACAGGCATTAATGTTGTTTTCGTAATATAAATATATACATTTCTGTGTCTTTTTCCGACTTGTTTCATAGTTTTAAAATATATATATACAAGTTTAATTTAATTTTTTATGCCTTTTTGTTGTTTTTTTGGTTGGTTGTTTGTTATTTTTTTTTTCTCCTTGGGTGTGAGCTAAGCTATAATGCAAAAAAAAAAAAAAAAAAAAAAAAAAGGAAAAAAAAGGTTATACTCTTTAAACACGAAAACTGCAGCCGCCTTTGTAAAATGCAAATATTTAAAAGAGATTTTTAACAGAAACAAACCCACTCTTTTCTTGCAGCGGGCAGATAGGTGCATGGTTGCGGCAATCCCGCAAGCTGTAAAGAGTCGCGGGGATCCATTTAGGACCTTACAGTAGCACCTGAGCCTTTTTCAAAGGGACTGACGCTTTCTAAGAGGAAAACGGGGAGCAGCGGCACCGGGACGGGAGGGACGCCGTTTCCGGAGACGAAGGCTTCAATCGGGCCATGCACAAAGGCACTTGTTAGAAACATCAACCCGAAGCGCAGTCCCGTCTTTTAACCTAATTACTTCCAATCAGTGTCGCGTTTTATGCAAAGCAATCAGCTGGTGAACTTTGCTAATGAGTTCGATTTTCTGCCAGATTTAGCCCGCATCGCTGCTGCCGAGGTGCGGTGGCCGGGGACGGGGATTGCACGGGCAAAGGCCCTCTGTGCGGCGGGGATGCCCTGGCCCCAGCCACTTCCCCCCTCCCCGCCCCCCGCCGTTTTGCACCGTTGCCCCCATCCCGCGGGACAGCGCGGTCCAGGCGGCCATCCGCGGCCGCGCAGCCCTGGCCGCGGGCGCGGTGCTTCTCGGAGCTGGCAGGTAGGTGTCACACTCGGCCCGATTTTGACTCCCGCCGTCCGCTCGCCGGTGGGGCAGCCCCGCGGGGCCGCCGCGCTCCGCGCAGCGCCCGCGGCGAGTAGCGGACGGCGGCAGCCGCAGGGGAGGGGGACGAGCCACCGAGGCGCTCCCTGCTGCCAGACGTGCCCTATGCGCGGGGACAGGCAGCGCCCCGGGCGCCCTCCCCCCCGATTCCGCAGCTCTCCAGCCTGACTGGGGCAGAGCGGGGCCCCGAGGGAGCATTGGACTGCCCAGAGCGAATCTTGGCGCCAGATTCGGTCCCGGTGGCGCGGCGATCGAGCAGCCCGGCCCCCCCCCGGACAAATAACTGCGAGAAACTGCTCCAGCACCCAGCTTTGGGACGGGACTTTCCCCGTTCAAATCGGATTTTGTGGGTGCCGGTTGTACTAGAGCGCATCGCAGCCGTGAAGGTGATGAGGACATGGTCGGGACCGCCGGGGATGGTGTCGTCACCACTCATTTTGTTTGTCTGTTTTTTTTTTCTTTACGAGACAGATAATTATTTTGTAATCTCTTCAACTTTGTCAGAGCCATTTATTAGCTGTAACGGGTTTTTTCATGCATAATTACATTTTAGGGGATCTTAAATAGTAGTTTGTATTTTATGTTTTAAAGATGAAGTTCGTGTTCACTTCGTTATACGATCTTTGTAGGCAATATGGTTTAAAATCAAAATTGTTTCAAACTGAATGTGTAAAGAATCAAATATTACTGGGGATAATAGTATGTTATTTTGTCACTTTATAAATTATAAATGAATTTTAAAAAAACCCTCGAATTCCTCTGTTGAATCTTTCCTCAGTCGGGAAGACCTGCATGAAGGCGCTATTCTCAGCGCAACGATGAGAATTGTATTGAAGTGCCCTGCCTTGTTTATAAAGGAAGAAAGTTGGCGTGGCTGGGACAGGAGCAGCCCCCGGGCGCGGTAGCGGGTCGCCTACGGCCGGGCCCCCCGGTTCTCCGCTCCCGGAGGGATCGCCTCTGCCGGAACTCGGCCGAGCTCCTGGCACCCTAAGCCCCAGGGGTCGGCCAAGCCCCTCCGGACCGCACTCGGACACAACAGGTCCTGCAGCGGAACGGCCCCTCGAAATAAATAGGGTTTAATTTTTCATCTAGCTGTGGATATTTTTTTTTTTCTTTTAGTTATCGCTCTACCTTTTCCCAGCTGATCTTCCATCTCTGCAAAAGCTGTTTGGCAAAGCAGCTTAGGAGCTTCGCTCGTTCAAAAGCCCCATTCCTTATAATCGAGGTTATTCTGAATACGTCTACCAGCGATCTCAGTACGGTTTTCGTTTGATGTATAAATTCCTAATGGAATTAAGCGTTTCCTTTAGGTTGCAGGCTGTCGCCTATTTTATACCGTAACGATTATTGTAGCGCCATCGATTTCATACAACAATTTTATTCCTCACCTTTTTCCGCTGCCATGGGAGATAACGCTGTACAGACTGTCTTTAACACAAACAAGATTTTCCTAATTTCTTTTTTTTTTTTTTTTTTTTTTTTTTTAATAACAGAGCGTGGGGAGGGGCAGCGTCTGCCTTGTCCTTTTTTTTTTTTTCCTCTGGCATGTTAATATGTTGTTCAAAAAAAAAAAAAAAGTCTTGAGCATATCTTAAAATAAAAATAACGTCTGCTGCCAACTAAAGCTACTGCAGGTTACTCGGGAGCAGTCTCTGGAGAGGCCGGGACGACGCTGCGCGTCGGGAGCAGATCGCCACCTGGGCGCCGAGCCGGTCGCAGGGCTGCCGCTTCCGCGGAGGTTTGGGGACAGGAGGGCTTCGTTACCGCTGCCGGGGGCAGGCGATGGGAAAGAGGGAGCTGGCGACAGGTCCCTGCCGGCTGAGGTCCCACCGCGCTCCCGAGAGCAGGTGCTTGCCCACGGGTGCAGATGGGAAGGGCCCAGCCTCCGCGTGACACCGCTCCGCGTTCGCGGGAACAGCTCACCTCTTTCTGCCCCTCCTTTCCACCTCCTCCCCGCCGCCGGGCACAGCCCTTGATGAGCCGAGGAGCCGTGACCCTCTCTTCCGCCCGCCCCGACGGTGCGGGTTTCGCGGCGCAGGTGGCAGCGGGGCGCGGCACACGGCTCGCCCCTCCCGCAGGTGACAGTCCAACGTCTCCTTCCAAAACCCCGCCGTGAACTGCGGCTGTGAAGCGTGTTGGCCAGACTAACCCACAGGAGTTGTTCATCAGAGACCCGGACTCGGGATGGGGCATACGGAGAGTTCTGGCTGCAGTCCGTCGGGCGGAGAGCATAGCTCCCTCCGGGAAACGCCCGCTCCCCGCACGTACGAGTCAAACGTGCTCTCCCTGGGAAGTGAAGGGGATTCCCCCAGGAAAGCCACCAAGTGCCCCATCTCGGCGGGCCCACCGCAGGGCCAACAGCCGGGGGCTGCAGCCAATGGTCCCATTCACTGTAAATTCCCCTCCGTCTTAGAAAGAAACGGACAGAGCTGCGGGTGCTATTGGCAGCCGGTACAGCCCTCGAGCTCTGACGGGACTGGCGGGCTACCCCCCCTACCTTCAGCCCCGTTTCTCAATTGCGGAGACAGCAGGGGGAGAGGCGGGGAGCCTGGCGCAGCCCGCAGCCCTGCTGCTTCCTCTTTCACGCTTAAAAACAAAACAAATACTAATTTAGACCCTCAACACCCCGGACCTTGTTTACATCCCCCCCGCTGCTCTCCCCGCTAGTGTTGCTTTTCCAATGTCCCGATTAACCTACGGGGCTCCCGCGCGGCGCGGAGTCTCCGCGGCGGCAGGGACGGTGCGGTTGCGTCTAATTGGCTTATTGGGCTTCTCCCCCCTCCAGCCCGGTAAGAGTTTCTGAACAGCATCTCCTCCCGTCGTGCGTAGAAACCGCTTGAAAGCCCCTCGGCCAAGAGAACACGGGAAGCACACGGCTAGCAAGTTTAAAGGAGGCGACTGAAAAATACCACAGGGGGTTGCAGTAGGGAAAAGTACAGGAACTTCAGCCAAACGGTAGATGAATTTTAAGAAATTAAAAAAGGGGATGGTGAAAGGAAACCTCGGCCCCACAGCCCGGTCAGCACGGCGCCCAGCGCCGGTCCCGAGCCAGCGGAGCGGTGCAGAGCGGAACGGTGCAGAGAGCCCTGCCCGGCTGCCCCGCCAGCCCCAGCAGCAGGAGCCGCTGCCCTGGGTCGGCCCCGCAGTGCCCGGGGAGCCGTCCCTCCCGCCCCCCCCCTCTTTCTGTGACCTGCCTATGTTATTAGTAAGGACATCTGTGACTGGCAAGGGAACAAGTGTTACCAAAACCAGAACCGGCTGTTTTTCCAAATGAGCTATATGTTAATTCCTCATCCCCCCCTCTGGTTTCTTTAAAACCTGGCACAAATACATCAATAGCGGAGAATAAGGAGCCTTTGCAGAGAACAAGTGGCAGTTTTGAATTTACCTTTTGTGTGCGTCTCAGATGCAATCTTGAGGCATTTTTTTCCCTCTCTCCCACAGAAAAAGAGTGTTAATCTGCCCTATCTTGGGACCCAAAAGGATTGGAGTGGAGTAGATATTCACTGGAATCACATAGGGGAATAAGGGTCTTGCTTTATTGAATCATCAAATCCCAGGAATGAAGCTCTTAATTAATTATGGGTGCTAAAAATTCAGGCCAGCTGTTTCTTTCTACTTGGCTCTGACAGAGAAAGACAAAGTCTACATCGAGATCTTCTAAGGCGCATTCAGCATAAATCAGCGCCCTCGGCGGCGCTCCCGGCCGCCGCGCGGCCCGGCGGTGACAGATGGCGCATTGTCCCCGCATTCCTCCACCGCGACTCCGCGGGCGCGGAAACGGCCGCCCTGCCCGCCGCCTTTTCTCTTTGGGGCAAAGGTCTCGCCCGCGGCCGCGCTGATGCTGTCCGAAGTGCCGGCCCTGCCCGACGGGGCGGCCGCGGAAGAGAGCTCCTATGCGGGTGCGGCGTTTTCGCGTCAGACAGCGCATCGCAGCTCGCCTCCTTCCCGACGGCAGTCCCAGAGCTCCGCGTCCTGCTCCCGCCCCGCTGGCAGGCTGCGGAAGGGCCCCCGGGCCCAACGCCCCTCGGCTTCCGCGATGCTGAGGCCCTTGGCGCTACCTCCACGGGAGCGCCTAACGCTAACCTGAGAGGATGTGGGACTCCCCCCTCCCAACACAGGCGTTTCTACTTCTTCCCCAAGGGCGGAAGAGTTTCTCTGCGCGGCCGCCGGCTGCCCCGGGAAGGGTGCGCAGGGTTCTGGAGCTGCCATCCACAAAGAGTTGGAGGCAGCGGGTGTCACAAAGGCACCACGGCTTGGCCAGGTCATCTCACATCTCGCAAACCGCCACCCAGACCCCTCTTTCTGGGGGCGGTTACGTTGGTTTAATACCCGTTACTCAACGGGAGGGCGCCGCATTATTCTCACGGCTGATTCACAGGGACTCCCCTGACTGGGCCCGCCCGAGCCCATTTCACCTCCCCTGTCACGTCTGCCGGCGGAGAAACCTTTCCCAGTTCAGCCCGGCGGAGACAAACGCAGCGGGAGGCCGGAGCGGGGGCCCCCAGCTGCAACCGGGGATCCTTCCCCACGGGGCCCGACCCAGGGCTCCGCCGCCGGGTGCTACCCGCCTCCTCCACAAGAAATCTCTTCACCTCCAACTGCCAGAAAATAAATGTCCTCAGCAAGGCGTTACTCATCTGTTATAATTAGAGCATGTGCGAACTCGCAGCGTGCCGGGAGCGCGGCTCAGGGCTGATGCAGGCGCTTGTGCAATAACCGCCTCTTTCTGCCGCGGCGGTGCTCTGCGTCCGGCCCGGCCGGGGGCCCTGCTCGGGGCCGCGTCCTGGCCGTACCCGGCGGCAGGGGTGCCCGCGCCCGGCTCGCCCTGCGGCCGCGACAGAGGTCGTGGTCCACACACCTTCTCTCCTACTAAACTGGCTTTTATTTGCCTAAAGCAAACCACAGACCTCTCCGCGCTCAAGCCTGATAGATGCAAATATAAATGTGCACTTATTTAATTGGATCAGGTCCCAAGATAAAAGAGATAAACGGCTCCCAGTTTGCCAAGTTATTTTCAGAGGCATGCAGTGATGTGTGGAGGGAAAGTTAATGAAGAAGAGAAGAGACACACTGTACTTAAAACAACTCGGGTCTAAAGTCGGGGAGGGGGAAGCCTCGGCAGCTGCGGGCTCTGAGTCCTGCCGCAGGTACCGGCCTCACCTGAGCCGCAGCTGGGTCGCGAGAGGCTGTGCCGAGTGAGGCAATTAATGCTGCTTCCCCTTCCCTCCACCGAACCGCTCTCTGTTCCTGCTGCCTCCCCTTGTTCCTCCCTGTGTTCTACATCCGTATGCACGAGACGTTAACAGACGGTTATTGATACAAACACAGTTTTTGTTGCTAAAGGCCTTCCAAAACAAATTCTCCGGCTGAATGCCAATGTATGCATGTTGGCTGGTGACAGCTGATTAGTGAAATGATTTACGGCCAAGTTAAAAAAAATGATACTGTCAAAGGCAGCAATCTGAAAAAAAGATAAGACAGAACAGCCTCAAGGCTTCCCACTGTAAATTCACCCAACAAATCTAAACCTACACTACAAATACCTGAAACACCCATGAATCAATTGGTCGCAGATTAAATACGGTCTCTATTCTGACTCGCCTTGGCAATCTGCAGCTCTCCACAGGAGCAGCCCCTCGATTTATGCCTCCAGCCTCACCTGAGGCAGGGTCAATTCCTACCCAAGCTGCCCCACGGCCTCCCTGCAATCGGAGATATAGGCCTCCTTTTTGTTTCAAGACTTTTTCTCTCATTAATTGATAAAAAAAAAAAAAAAAAATCCCCCTTCCTTCATTTCTCTATAGCTCTTCTTCATAAAGAAAGCTTTTGCTCTGCAATAAAGTAAGAGACTTTGATCCCAGATCATCCTCTTAGGCCTTCCAGCTGAAATCAGTGGAGAAAGTATGTGGAGTTATTGTTCGCACTTGCTGCACTTCTGATTCAGAAAGGGCTGATTTATTAGCTTGTCAAGGGAAGCATTGTTCAGGAAGGCAATCAAAAAGCACTTACCTAGCTAAACTAAAATTACTGCCTTTTCAGTGGCTAATTTGTATAACTCCCATGGAGGAACTTGGGAAGTGTTTGATGAGGCATAAAATGATGATTAATGAATTTATTGGCCTGCTGCTCATCAAATAGGAGTAGTATATCTTTCCTCTATTGGGCGTTGGGTCTAATGCTACATGTCTGTGTAAAGCAGGTCCAATATGATCTCCTTTTTAGCCCCCTTTTAACCTCCATGACCTGAAGAATATCACTGTGTAACAGAGGCAACATCAGGAGACTGCGGAGTCAAAGAGCCTGTTTGATAAAACAGTAAATGAGAAACTCGAGGAAAGTTGCTGCAGGGACAGATCTACTCAGTTTTCGGCTTTCAATCACTTTGACTACTGAAGTGGGAAGAATGCAGAAACTAGATAAGGTGCGAGAAGCTAAAAGAAAACCTATTTTAACTTTCCTAAAGGATCCAGCCAACAACTTCATTGCTACTTGAAAGAATGAATGAGTGTGGGAAATGCCCGGATTCCTAAGTGATCGGGCATGCTGCAGCCCCTCACCAACCAGACATGCAGAGAGATGGGCAACATGCCCCAAGCTGGCCATACCCAGGGCTGACCTCTAACCTAATAAGTGCTCTCATGAGATTTGATGCAACAATTTTGAGCCCATGCATTTTATGTTCTTTTTCCTCCACTGAAACAGTTCAGGGCTTTCTCCTCTGATCAGTGTTTAATCCTTGAATATCTATTTTGGGGCTAAGGGCTTCTGAGAGGAATAATGTACTTTCCCCCTTTTAAAAGCTCATACTAAATTAATAGCGATTCAGTGCCTACCTGCACACACATGTGAATGGCGAGGTAACTTATGCTCTATTCATTGCTGGTTTGAACAGGTTAAGATCCCCAGAAGATCAGTAACATTGTTTGCATTCTCAAAAACTTGTTAAAATAAATTTGCCTGAAATTTGGAGTCAGAGATCTTCCCCTTGATTGAATCAATTTAGCTCTTAGCTTCCCTGTTCATGCAGCTCTGAAGCTTGTTGAGGGATCTGCAGCTTGCACATTTTCCACCGAAGGTGCACATGCCTCAGCTGGAGCCCCCTGCCAGCAGCTTCTCTCATTACCTTTTGGGGCTTCACAGAAGTACCCTCAGACCTATGTGTCAGCAGCCCACTGAGCTGAAGACTGAGAAGGTGCAACAAGAACATTTTGCAGAACCACCAATGTAGTGATCAACACTCACTGAAATGATGTGATATTTCAGGCTCCAATGAAGCTCAGAGGAGCAGGAAATGATAGCATGGAGGTGCCTGGCAATCACAGCAGCCCATGTTCCTTCTCTGCACCTTCCCTTTGTGCCTTTGCATGCAAAGCCAGAGTGCAGCCTGCTATGTGCTCCTTCAGAGGGGAGTCAAGAATTAAAAGCAGGCTCCAGATGAAGCAGTGCAAAACTCCTTCCTTTTGCTGCCTCTTTGTGTTGAAATTCAGTCTTTTCTGTATTTTTTTCCCTGCCTTTTTGTCTCGTATAATTTTTTTGTTTCCATGATCTGTCCTCTTCTGGGCTGCACTAGCAGATGTCTGCTTCTGGAGAGCTGTATGGGAACTGTCTGAATCTGGCCAGAACTTTTCTCTGATACCATCAGACCAATGGCGCACTGTATGTATTTTGTGGTCTAGGTCTCAGCCCTGGAGGGTAAGAGGGAAGCTCTCCTTCACTTTATGGGACTCCAGGTCATACCCTTTGTGAAGGGCAAATTTGGCTATCCCAATAGGTAAAAATTGTAATTTTAAACATTCTTGTTTGCAAAATACTAAGTATATAGCATACCAAGAATGGTTCATTTTCCAGATCTTTTTAGTAATGGTTTCTGGAATGGTAGAAGGATACCCCTGACCAATATTTCAGTTCCCACAATGGAGGCTGTGAGAACAAATCAAAACAAAACTTGCCTGAGACTACATGTTAGTTTCCTTGACAAAAGGAAAGAGGAACCCACCTGATATTTGCAAAATCAGAAAACACATATTTTAATGCTACCAAATTAATATTTGTCTGAGATACTTTTAACTGAAATGATCATCTGGAAAATAATGTTTATAAACACCCTCGAACAAATAGCACTCTCCTGACACAAGCCTACCATCAACGTACAGCTCAACAGTTTTGTCCGCAAGTCCTTGACCTGTGACTGCTTTTACAAAGGCTCTCTGTTCATTAGCAATTTCAGGTCATTTTAAGTACTTGTGTCATGAACATATAGCACAGCTGTAAAATATATGTATTAAATACCAGCTGCATTAATATAAGGGCTTATTTTGCTCCACTTGGTTCCCAAAAGCAACATGATCTTACACACTGATGAAAGAAGACATAGTTATATTTGCATAATTACAGCAATATTGTAGGTCTTTAGTGCAATAGACCTAAGAGGCTGATTTATGATTAAATATGTATAGCTTAAAGTTACCATGCTGGATAGTGTGCATAGCATCAGACAATGACAATTTTGGGGCATAATTGCTTTAATGTGGGCAATTAAGACTAAGTGCATGTGATTTTAGTGTCTGCCCTACATTCCTCAGAATGATTACAATGATCAATACACATGATTTATAAGTTGCTTCCTATTGATCGAATGGTAAAATGTTTGACCTTCCTTTGAGGAAGTAATTTACTAAATTATGACACCGCGTAAAGTCTTTCTTGGTTCAGAGGTGAGGGGTAATGGTGCTCAGAATTAGAAAAAAATAAAATAATTTTTCCCCTTTTCCTGAAAGTAAGTCTCTGTAACGTCCCTGACAATTTGCTGACTTCACCTGTGAAGGGAGGGCTCTGACACATTTGTCTTTGAAATTAAGGGGGAAGAAACTGGAACTGCGAACTTGGTCCATTTCTACAAGAAACCCTCTGAATGAACTTTATCTGTTTACACCTCTATGCCAAATCATCAGGAAGCTCTTGACCACAAGATCTCTATTGTTGTGAGCGCCTGGAGAAAAAACGTGCAGCAGCAAAGTCGGGTAAATGGAGCACTCTGAGTGCTGTGAGCAGCTGGGACACGTGGCAGGGCTTCCTGGGCTGCCTGCCAGACTTAATTTTGCTTTGCATGCACAGTACCGAATAGCCTTTGCTGTATCACATTAGCAGGTGGAAAAGAAAAACAACACAGTGTTCATGAAAACATGTTAGCTGATGAGCAGGAACTTAGTTATGACTGAGGCACCTCCTCCACTCTACAACTGCCATCCTAAATGTACACAGTAGCAGATTGGATCAGAATTAATAGATACTAATGCACTGGGATGTGCCCTCCTCCAGGGGTTGTTCTGTGCTACCCAGGGGAATGGTGAGTCTCCCCAGCCCCAGCAAACCATATGTTCGGGACAGAGCTACCCTGTTAAAAATCTGTATTACTTAAGTGATTCTAGTATCCCAGAGAGGGCTGGGAAGACCCATACAGACACCCCTGTCCCTTTAGGACCCACTTCACCGGCATATTTTCACAGAGTAGCACTGCTTCTTGGCAGTATATGAGTATATGGGTGCTTGGCCAAATTTAGAGTTACAGATGTCACAGTTCAAAACCAGAAAATTCCTTAGCCCTTATCTTTTTGGTTTTGAATTTTCTGGGCATTAAGCTTGTAGCACTTCACTCCATTGGGGTCTGGTAGCTGTGCAGCCGTGCATGATCCTTCTCAGCCCAGCTAGACTGAGTGAAAAGCCTCAAGTAGCCAGCTGAATCCTGAGTCTTGGAGTCACTTGAAAAAGCCATTTTTTGGATCAGTTTTGTACACCAATCCAACTGTTCAACTAACAGCCGTCCAAAATCTCCCTTCAAACTATCCAGATTTCATCTTTTCAAACTAAACCACAATGTATGTACAAATTTTCTACATTTCATTATTTCACACTGAACTGCGCACTCGCTCTCTCTATTGCGTCTCACAGACAAGCCTTCATGAGGTAAGCCATTCTTCCCACACTAGTACGCCAGCATCAACAAATGCCAACATGAAGGCTTCCACAGTCACATTTCAACATCAACCAGGCCCTGCATCAGAAGTTTCATGCTCTCTGTGAGAGTCCACCTTACAGTAACAGATGATGAACACACATGCTCCTCACCAAAGCCAAACACGACAACCGCAGATTCAAAGCTAAAATCCCATGTGCAATGTGATGTGTGAGCTAATGCAGAGGTGGGCTTGGAAGTTAAAAAGTGCACACCCCATGGCTTAATATGGCATTTTACTGGGGAATGTGCATTCTCTCTGGCAGAAGCTGCTTGAGGACAAGATAGCAACTATATTTCAGGTTTCTGACACCAAGAGCAGTAAGCTGTACCTGCAATGTGGTGCAGGATTTTCCTGCCCATTTCCTTCCCTGACCAATCAGGTGTTGCAGGAAAGAGAGAAATATTTAGGGCAGGATTAGCAACCTCAGTGTTCTTGTCCCCAAGCACAGTCAGCCCAAGCCAGCAGGCATGCTGGAAGGCCACTCTCCCCCACTCTACCAAAACACTTTACCTCAGCATTTTCTGCCCAAACACACAGCTGGTGCACCTGATGTGCTTCAAGGTTCCTACCTCACCATTCTTCCCCTGGGGTAGCTCAGTTATTTCCCCATGAGCCACCCCCAGTGCCATTCCCTCACAAAGTACCTCAGTGTTTCCCTTTGAACCACCCAAGCTCCCATTTTCTTATTGATGGTATCATTCCTTGGTGGTAATCCATTCTCAGCAGGTTCCCATGCAATTTCTGTGCAAATATTTGGGTCCCATTTCTGGATGACCTGAGTTTAGCAAGGGCTGGTCTATCACTGGGGCTTGCATCAGGACAAGAGGCTGGACAGCTGGTGATGGCAGTACTAACCAACTATTGAACATGAGAAGAAAATGTTATCAAGTTCCAGGCAGGGAACCTTGGTGCTGAGAAAGCTGTTTGTGCTCCAATTTGAAAATTTTCCCATCACAGTGTATTCAGATGTGCTTTCATTGCTTCTAATTTAAAACTAACTTTTCCTCAGCTGTCTCCCTTTTTTTGCATCAAACAAATGGATTTACTTTATGTCTGGATTACATATTAACCTTTTTATTCTACAAATGTTCATCCCATGAGAGACTCATTGAAGAACCAACAGGAGAAGATGAAAGGGGCTATCTGCAGACCAAGATGTAGGAACTGTGTCAGTAGGCTCCCCTACATGTCTCCAAACCCATCAAGATAAACCTATTGGAGGAGAAGAAGAATGCAGAGAGGGATAGCAGTGCATCTTGGAAAAGTGCAAATTGAAATTGTGCTATAGATTGGTACTGGAGAGCCAAGGGTGGGGGAAAGCTGGGGCAGAGCCTAGTACTCTGGACACCAGTAACTCCATGAAAAGTAGTGGTCAAGGAGCCTCATGGGGCTCCTTCTGGTCAGGTGCTGGGTTGCAGGGGGAACCACAAGCCACAGCGCAGCTTACACCACCATTGTCTAATAGGGAAATCTGGATAATTGTACAAATTGTACCAACCTGCTGGCTGGCTGCTGGCACATCAGCACACACAAGAAGCAGAAAGAAGCAGGTCTCTAACGGCTCACCAGTGGAGGCTTTGCTCCCAGGCTCTGAATCCCTGACAGTGGAGAAGCCAGAAAACAGCACAGCAGAGACAATAACGGAGTGGTAAGATATGTTCATGTTGAGGTAGTGCCCTGCATGGGGAGACGAGGAAAGAACAGGCTAATTAGTCTCACTGCTTTTTCTTTTTGCTTTCCTATGGGCAAAACTGAACATCAGGGCCTCACCCACCTTAGTAACATGTTTTTCTCCAATAAGAAAAAAAAAAAAATAAACACACTTTGCAGAGGAAGTTCTAACCTTGAACTGGGGATCAAGCTATTGGATATTCTTTGCTTAAACTCTCCAGCTGCTGAGGTCTGATGTCAAGCTTTTCAATTTAAATGATAAGAGCTACTGCCATAGTTTTCTCTGAATCTTTTTCCTGGAGAACATGTGCCCAGGTTTTGTTCAATCTAATTTTCCCAGGCTCTGAACACCTCCATTTTGTCACCGGCTCACTACACAGGCTCCACCTGACCTGGAGGTAGCACCTGTATGTGAGTTAGCATCTGGCAGGAATTCAGTCACCTTAGTCATCTTATACGTCTCTGGGGCATCCAAGTTATGCCGTTGGTGGCCAACGTGGTACTCTAGGGCACATCAAATAAAAGAAAAAGGTGTGAGTGAATCTCAGCCCTAAAAATTTTGTATTCAATAGCAAGAAAAGGCTCATTACAACATGATTCATTTCCTGCTAAAATCAATGTCTAAAAGTAATCGGAGGATTGACACATTGAAAGTGCTAATCCTGCTCTCCTGACTGAGGAGAGCCCATGGGCATTAAATCAGGTTCCTGTGTTGTAGATATCTAAAGCTAGGTGAGATGACTTCACCCCAAACTGTATACAGATGGGCCTCTTTCTTCTAATTACTTGTCTTCAGAATTATAAAATAAACTTCAGTGTTCTGAATTTAACAAAACCTGGTTCTATCTACTGTAAAATAGAGATAGCATGAATTCTTTTTACTGATTCTAGCAATCATATTAATGAGTGTTTGAAAATAACTTGTGAAAAGCTTTACAGTCCAAATATCTCTACTACAGAAATATAAGTACCATTATAGTACACAATAAAATTGGATAGTTGTTGCTATAATAGAAGAACAAGATCTCAAAAGTCTTTCTTACATTGGAGCTTTACTCACAAACACTTCTATTAGTTTTCTATTGAAATATTTATGGAATAAGATAAAACTCCATGACCCTCAGGAATGCCCATAATCACATACTTAGCTTTAAATGTAGAGCCACTGAAGCTGATGAGACTTCAACACACAATCAAAGTGCACTATTGAGCCAGGACAGCTTCCTCACATGGGACTGTACATACTAGAATCTGGTCCAAAACTGTAACAGTTCTTTATGATGTGAAGTAACATCAAATATCCGATGAATCAAATGACTACATTAAAAATAGCATTTACATAACTAAGTTACTATTTATGATAAGAAGAAAAAAAAAAGGAAAATATTAAAGGGTGTCAATATAGTAATGAAAAAGAAACTTTGAACACAAAACTAGTAGCAGGATTCGTGGGATTTTGCAAGTTCAAAATGTAACTGACACATTTCTTTGTTGCTGTTAATTTTGTTTTGCTTTAGTATTAACTGCATCTCTTTGATGAATATTTTTAAAGATAAAATAATGGCTATCACTCAGGCTGCTTTGAAGTATTTCTGAGCTGAATGACTGGTAGAATTTATTGATTTCATAGTGTGACACTAGAAGTTTTGATATGGGATTTTAAAAAATGATATTTGAAGTTGAAAGAAGACATCTTGATTAAAGCCAGAACAAATTGTTTGGCTGAGATTCAAACTCTGGTTCACATGCCTTTCCAAGCTTGTAGATTCACTTGCTTGCTAGGAAAGCCCATATGCTTTCAATGGATGAGTTAAAAATTCATTCCATGGAAGAGCAGGAAACTGCTTCAAAGTTGGGAACCAACAGAACAGCTTAAACCATAAGGGAAAAATATACTCATAGACATTATATATAAGAATGAGGTAGAATGGTCTTGTGTTTAAGGAGTTCAAATCTGAGCCACAGTCAGTATGACCTTGAAACAAATCCCATAGTCTTCTGTACATCCGTTGCCCATATGCAAACTACTGATAATATCATTTTCGTCTTCTGCTTTGCAGGAAGCAGTGAAGATGAATAGCAGCTATATGATGCTGTAAGTCATGGCTGGCTAGAGAGATGATCTGTTGGGTTATCAGTTTAAATCTCAGAGAGACTGATGAATGCTACTGATTTGGTGGGTGCAATCACTCATTGCCAAAAGTCTTCTGGATAATTCTAGTTCAAAAGGTACCTCAGAGACCTCAGCACACAGGGAACTGACTCTCCGTGCTGACTGCTTTTGCTGAAGTGCTTGACGTACTCATGGATTCTCCAGGGGACAGGAAGAACATCTAGAAAAGGACTGTCCCATACCTGAGGACTGCTTGGTACTTCAGGATCCAGCAAAACCCTTCAGCTGCCTCCTCCTTTCCAGTCAAGTAAACCAGGACAGTGTCCTGTGCGGCCTAAAGAAACCAGAGTGGAAGTAGGAACGGACCACACCACTAAATCTTTACAGAGATCATCTGCTCAAAAGCCACTTGAGTCCTCATTCTTTAAATAACTTTAAATAACTGACCTAAAGCACCTGCTTACAGGGCAGTTTCTACATCCTGGGAGAAGACCATCACTTCTTTCCTCAACCTTCTTCTATTGGTGGTGTCACTGGGGACAAAACTTGACTTTTAAAACATTCACTAGGGCCATTTAGGAGGGTCATGAAGAAAAAATGCCTTGTCAGTTTTGCAATGGAAAATGTAATAACTCACCAGCAAGCTACTGACCAAGTTGTTAAACTCTGGGAGTAAAAAAAAAAAGCCTGTTAGGTGAGCTGGTTAATATCAAGGCTCACCACTTACTTCTGCATACTACAGACCATGTAAAAAGCTTTTCAGTAATCAGTAGAGCTTAAGAAAAGTCTCTGATTAACTTTTCTTTCATCTTTCTCTTTCCATCTGGTGTTAAAGATCAAGCCTTCAGTTCCTCTACTCTTTTAAGCCTTGCCTGTTTGACAGCAAACTTCTCATCCATCTTAAATCTAGTGTGGGTTGAATGTCTTTCAGCAGTGGCTAGAGAGTAGATATATTATCAGATACTAACCATATTGCTCCTTCTCCTTTTATTTTAGCTCTATATTTGTTATTATAGGATATATCTGTGTTTTCTGAGTGTTCTGCTTCTATCCCTCTTTTGCAGGATAGTGCTGCTAATGCTTTGCAAATCACTGCATCATTCCTTTCCAGGTTTGGAATGTCCTATCTGTGCTTTGCATAGCTTCTTCCAGCTTTACCAGCATCCCAGGATACCAGTCTCCTGGGACTTTCAGCAACTGTGCTCTTAAAGACATTACGACGTGGGAATTGATGAAGGCTTTGACAGTGCTGGGGCTGTACAGCTTTAAACTGCACTGCTACTGATTGCCTACTTCACCAGAGACTGCAGCAGGACAGGAATAATCAGCCACTGTTTAGAAATCATTGTCTTCTCAGTGGGATACAGGTAGAGACTGCTGGAAGCACTAGGACTGACTTAGACTTGGCCCTGATCCTCTTCTCATGGCACTCTTGCATTCCTTAGTAGCAGAAGAAAAGCAGCTGTAATTACTTGCTTGTGGCTCATGCAAAACAAAAAAAAATGGATAACCCCTCCCCAGCCCATTGGTGGCCATCAAAGGCCACCAGTTAATGAAATAGAGTATTTGGATAGAGGTAAATAGAAGACCACCAAGATGATAACATTTCTCATTATTTTAAAATTTGAAGTCTTTTCAGGAAGAGAAATTCTGTTTTCTTCTCAGTTCTACCTCCTGACATCACTTGCAAGCTACCACTCCATGGTCCATCTGAGTTATCAAATCTATTTCAAGTATATTTATTAGTCTAGTTATTGTACCAGAGATTCATAAAATGTCTTCCCCGCTTTGAAGGGAGGAGGCAAAACATTTGAAAAAGAAAGACAATAAAAGATGTGGAAGGAAGAAGAAAGCTGCCTCTGGGAAGCTTACACTGGAGTGGCCATGACCACCCTGCACAACAGCAAGCCTGGGAAGGTCAGGTCTCTATTGGTGAACAGTGCAGTCCAGCAGTAGCAGATCTGCAGACATTTGATGCGCACACCATGTCTATATCAGAGGATTTACTTCACATTAGCTGTAGTCCGGTCCCGGGAACTGAATGAGTATATTGGATGTAGTCCTGGAGAGCATTTTCTCACGTGGTTTAGACTAATGGAACAAATACAGTTCATGTATTGGAGACCATTCCATGATATGAACCACAGAAAACCTGGCAATAATCATGAACTTTTCTTCAGTGGTACTCTCCTGACCCGAAGTCATGCACTAACTACATACTCTTTCTGTAATACCTATCATGGGATATATTTATCAAGCATCCGTGCTCAATAGGCATGACACTGTATCAGGGCAAAAGCTTTCTCATGAATCCACAATTTCCCTCGAAAATGCTGGCCTGCAACTCCACACCTGTATAAACGAGGGGAATGGATACATCCTTGCAAACCAATTTAAAATCTTAAGTTTACAAAAAAAGTCATCAATCTGAACTTGAATACAGCCTGTCTGTGAGGAGAGTTAAATTGGGTCTTTGGGGAAGAATGGTATGATGCCATATGTCTTCCTTGCTGTTCTGAGCCTGGACTAAAGATTTTGCATCCTATCGCAGCATAGGCAATGTTGTCCTGCCAGGAAGAGTGTAAGAAGGCACCTTTGGAAATGATCAGTTCTGTGTTGGAACCAAAGCAGCTGTTGTCTGATGCTGATTGGGACCTAATACAACAGGAGAAATGCAAAAGCACATTACTGGGCAGATGTAAACAGGCTGCTTTCATATCCTGCTTTCTAGTAGTTAGAGCCTGATTTACATCCTAGAACATGAGGTTCAATATCCTTTTCACTATTTCTTATATTAGTTATAACATTAGGTTATTTCTGATTTCCATATAAGCATCTAAATCTGAATCCTAAATCTCAGTCTGAACAATTTGTTGTGGCAGACAGGTCTACGGTTAAATCATGTGTTGTGTAAAAAAGCATTTCCATTTATCAATGCTGGATTTCATACCTTTGACTATCAATTTAGTCGACACTGGAATTCACTTAAAACATTTCTTCACAATGTAATAGATCCTATATGTGTAAGTTCATGCTCAAATAGTGAAAAGGCAATCAATTGTATTTAAAGTTATAAACACAATTACTCTGCAGCACCACTGCTCCAGTTCCTGCAGCTCAGGGTAGTGTGGAAGCAAGTATTAATATTAATGAGCACTGAGAGATGGGTGAAAATAATAATAAAGGCAAACATTCTGATTAAACAGGAGGAGGCTGCAAAACACTAAACCAACTTTGGAAAGGAGCAGCTCCTTGCAATTTTTTTTGGCTCATATCACTCAATTAGGATGTGAATCATCCATCACTACCATACTTCAGTTCTAAAGCAGCGATTGTGGAACGGTTCTGCTGATAGAAAAACCTGAGGGACATAACAGTGAGTCAGACTTCTCATTTTTAAAATTTGTTGGTTGTATGTTGCATGCAGATTACAGGCATGTTTTATGGTACACAGTTTGCCAAAATGCATTTTATCTGCTGAAGGGAACTGAACTATGAAAATAAATGAGCTATTTTGAAGTTAACGATGTGCACAGGCTCCTGTTGAAATGCTTGGAGAATATGCTACCTTTCCATACTAAATTTAATTCTGCAGATAATACTTGCTTGGCAAACCATGCCTTTTAAATGCATATTTATCATCACAGGAAGCTTAAATGATGGCACATACCTCCTTTTTAGGTTGCAGCTTAAGAACTCCTTTTGATAAATCTAAGTTTTCTGTAACTTGGTTAGCGTAGTAGCCAACTTATTTGCCTCACAGAAGTGTTTTCAAGATTAACTGGTTAATAGTTTGCACTGCTTTGATGTGTACAGTCCATAACTATTATGATTTATTTCACACATTTAGTAAAAGTTTAAATCACTCTTTCCCTCAATAATACAAACTTTGTTTTCCTTTTTTCAGTTTCTAGACTACAGTTCCAGCTTAGGGATAAACCACTTAATTCCTGGTTCTTTAACAGCATGGAATGATGTCAAGTTTTTCAGAGCTGCTGTTGATAGCAGGAAAACCAACACAATCTGTGCAGAATCAGCATCATCATAAATAAAAGAGTAATGTTTTGATTTTGTACTACAAATAATAAAATAAGTACCTGATTTTTATCCAAAAAATTAAGAGGCATAATTAATTCAGACATGCTTCAGGGTAGTTCTAACATGTGCTCTTTACGGTCATGTTTATTCCTCTGATGTGGTTGCTAGGATTCTACTGCACAATAATACCTATCAGGATTGCTATTACTGGGTTACATGGATATGACATGGCATCACTTTGCAAACTCTTTTTCTCCTTCAGAACCTGGTAATTCTGTCAAGATGGGTGTGATCCCAGCCTCCCACAGCCAACATATTTGTATTAGGTTGAATGAATGAAAGAATAAATGGGAGACTCCTGTTTGCCTGGAAGTAGAGCAGAGGCTCCAGAGGCTCCAGTATCCCCCACATGGCGTGCAGCACAGCATGGCTGTCCTTAGTTCAGAACAGAGATATATCTCTTGGAAAGAGAAAGAAAGTGTACCTGCACCTCTTAGTGTATACTGAAGGAAAAGCAGATAGTTCTGTGGCTGAAGGACCAGAGACATTTTCCTGACACCTTTAAGCTTCTGTGAAAGTCTACCCTTTGGAGAAGATATTAGAACACTGCCAAGAGCAGACCATATGGCCTGGGCTGGGAATGTTGCTTAACCAACTTCAGTCCTTTCTGAAATAGAAATACTTCACTGTCCTCCTGGAAGATAGCAGTTCTGCTCCAAGTACTTTGTTTTCTAAAAGCTTCATATTCCCTTCACCCCATGGTGCCATCTTTAGGTCAGTATGAGTAGGTGAAACTCCAATTCCAGCCAATGAATTTCATTAATCTTTTCCTTTGCTGTTTGCCAAGTGAAGATTTATTATTTTATCAGCTTTTCCTTATTTGCTATCATTGGAACCAGATGATCTTAAGGTCATTTCCAACCCTAACATTTCTATGATTCTATGATTTACAAAGCTGATGAATTGACTGCACTCTACTTTGACTTACTGGCAACTGCAGATGAAGTCCTGAGGAGTAGGAGGGACATGAGGCCTTGTGCAGTCTCCACAATTAAGGATCTCTTAACTGATGAGTTTGGGAAAAAAATATCTGCTATTCACAGGCAATTATTTCTTACAACTACTTGTGCCAAGTCAGACTCACACAGATGAAGACAGACTATAAAAGTGGCTGACTCTAGCCATGCATCAAGAAAATTACCCTTAACGTAATATTGTAACTTCCAAAGCCCACATGTAACAAACTACAAGTGCAGGATTTCAGAGAATCTACATAATGGATTATATTATATGGTTTATCCTAGTCTCAAGCTGCATCAGATAAGAAACAGACACAATTTGTGTGATAGAATTAGCAGTAAAATTCAAACTCTCACACATATGCTGGAGTAGTAGGTCTGCCCAAGAGCAAACCAAAGTAGTCAGGGATTAGGGGGCAGGTTTCACCATGAGATGCAGCTGCATCCTGCTAGGTCCATAAGAGAAGGCAAGCTCTCAGTGGCACTCTTCCTTGCAGGTGCAGTGCTTTCAGCTGAGTAACACAGGTTAGAGCACCACAGATTCATCCACAGTCACTGCAAACATGATAATGAGAAACTGTCAGTTACTGAGAATACTTACTTCATACCTGGTATAGCACTCCCACAAGACATGTCAAAAGAAGTCCAAATAACTCTAACTTCATGCCCAGAATGCACACACACCATCCTACCATTTTGAGCAAGTTTCTTTCCCTCAGCATCTTTACTTCCAGAATAACTTTCAGAGCCAGAGTAAGTTGGAAGTAATGCCTTGCACTGCAGAGCTGCTAAACTGATCAAGCAGCCTATCATGCACCAGGGTGGGATTCATCTCTGTATAGTGGGCATTAAATGGTAAACAGGCCTTTTGTCAAAACCTTGATATATTTCTTGTAAGCATACAGTGGTTCTATTTCTCTTTAACTTGCTAAATCTATTTTCCTTACTGATCTCAAGCTCAAGCCAATGGCAAGGAGTCCAATCTTAAAGCCAAACCATTCATTCCTGTGTCTGAGAAAGATGCTTTTTCCTTTGACTGCTCCAGTTCAATCTCACCTCTCATTTACTCTGTCTGGCTCCCCCTTTGACCTGTGTTTTGTCTGTCACTCAAGTTTCTCTTTGCATATAGAAAATATCCCTCACAGTGGCTCTGTTCTTCAAGCATGACCGACTGTAGAGCAAGGCTGTCTCAGGCAGGGTATGTTATCCTCTAGCCTCCTGTGAGCATCCTTTTACAGCTCTGAGCAAAAGAACACGGCAAGCATACCCTCTGCCAACATTCTGGGAGCCAAAGGCCTAGAAATGTGCTACTAATTCACAATTTATTTCTCTGGCATTGCTCTAAACTCAATTTCCCTGTCTTAGGATAAAACTTCTCACTCAAAGCAATGCATCTTTACTATTTCAACCTAACTTTTCCTTGGTTGGGCTGAAAGGTCAAGTGGAAACTGTGCAGGAATTTAATCTGAGATACTTACTGTGTACTGAAAGGTACCTATTATACTTCTCTTTAAATATCAAGTAAGACAGAAATTGCATTTGCTGAAGCCACCTCCTTCATTCTCTCTGCCAGCCAGCATTTTGAGCAGTCCAGCAATGATACAGGCAATACAGTCTTTAACATTGCTCTTTAAATTGCAAGACATATTTTTTATGCGTACTCTATTTTCCATTCTGAAATAACAATATAAACCTCTCTTATGTAGCTGAAACATGCTTTCTTGTCTCTATACTTATCTCATCCAAATTATACCTGAACACTTGCAGAGAAGTTTAGGAAGGATATTGATCTATGCCGAGACCCGCAGGAAATAAATATTGTGAAACATGCTTTTCATTTCCTTTGTTCTGAAGTTTTATGACTAAATGCTGTGCTGGTAACACAGGTTTATCAGGAATGCCTGACTTGTCCAGATCTTGAACTCTAATAAAATAGTTCAACAGAGCAAGAAAAGGGAAAAAAAGGGGAGAAAAGGGAAAGAGAGAGAGAGAAAGAAAAAGTGAAAGAGTAAGCCAAATACAATATGAAAAGTCTAATTGTTATTTGCAACATAAGGTCAGTGTTTCTATCACAGCTGTAATACAAAAAAAAGCTGATGTTGAGCTGGTAACATCTGCTATTTATCCTATGATTTCAATATTCCTGTTCGCACAAGCTAAAGCTCTGGCCTTAATTATTCAGGCTTGGTTCCTACTGGGTTTGCTTTTTTTCTCTGAAGACAGGTCTTCTGAGGGAAAAAATACATTTTGCAGTGCAGATGGACATGGCCAAATAAGGTCCCTAAGATTGCTGCTATGGAACATAGTCCTTGTCTCCTATGTGACAATATATGCAGGTAGAGTTAATTCACGGTTGAAAATCAGTAGGTAGAATGTATTTCTGATAATGTGATACCGAGTCATTAATTAGAACAGTTTGAAACAAAATCTAGGATGATGGAACCCTAACACGACCTAGAGCTTTACTTGAAGAACACCCTGTTAGTGGCTAAGCATGTAGAAGCCCTCCCTGTATGCTCCACTGGCAGGAGCGCTCCTAAAGGACACAGTATTCACTTCCGAAATCTCAACATAAGAAAGGCAGGAATAATATTAAAGAAGCTCAGAAAATAATACTGCAGGCAACTAGACTGAATGTACATAAATATATAGTTAGCATAAGCCGATTCAGCTGCAGCAATAACAACGTTAACTAAAATAAAAAGTGAACTCTTAAGATCTTGTGTGTGGATAAAATGATGCCATGCCAAGAACCTAATTCACTTCCCTCTTTTCTCGGTTGTTACCAAGTAGGTAACTACTGAGACTGTGTTTACAAGCCTGTTTGGTTACAGCTATCCTACTTGAAGAAGTGCTCACCTCATCTGCCTCCTGCTCACAACTTCTCCTTCTGCAAGTCATTATCCCCTCTCATCTGCTTGCTCATCTGCTTGCTCTGCTGCTCCTTAACTAATTTCAGCTACAAGGAACCACATTAATAAGGAGCCAGTACTGGCACTACTAAAGTAACCCACCTTGTTCCAGCTGACAGAGGTTGAGGAAGAAGACAAAAAGTTTGAGGTGACAAGAACTTCGGGGAAGGGGTGAGGAACCAGTCATGGGACAGTGACTGAAAGGGATGTGTGCCCATGCTCTAATTAGAAGCAGAGATTGGCTTTGGGTATGTAGACAATTGTCTTCCATTGGCCTTAGTTTGCCAGAAATGAAAAAGAGTGAGCATATGGGTCACCAAACGCTACAAGGTAGTACAAGGTAATTTGCAAAATATATCAAACCTGGTTACATACCTTAAAATGAAACAAAACGGTATCTTCGCCATCCCTAATTGAGCTGTTTTAGACATATGATCAACTGCTACTAGAGCAATGTCTTTCCTTGCATCCATTCTGCAAGTAACCCTGCGTCCTCCTCTGAATTTGTAAATTGATTGAATTGATTGCCAGAGCCAAGAGCAATACACAGCACAAGATCATCACATCATAAAAATAACATTCGGGGGGATAGGTTGTGAAACCTTAACAGCTGAGCATGTTTCGGTTAATATAACACTCCTAAATCTGCAAAACTGCTAAAACATAATATGGATTTGGTTTTATTGCAAGTGTAAGAGTTCTGTTGGTGAGGAAGCCAACTACAACACCTCCAGGTAACATGAACATACTCTTCTGAGATGCTACAGAGGTAACATGCATTAGTTTAGAAAGCTACTGCCTTTTTTATTGTATGAGACATCCAGAGCATTTTATGAACACAGCTCAGAGGAACTTGGCAGAGGCTTTGAGAAGCAAATAGAACATTACTTGGAAAACATTAATGACCTTTATAACGCTTGGTGTTTGACCCCAATATAAACTTTCAGCAGCATCTGCCCCTCCAGTCTCAGAGCGCTGTCAGTAGAAGACAGGCAGAGATGAGAGGGTTTTCTGCAGTGGTCTGGGTGTTCTCAGGGAGGAGGAGGGCTGGCCTGCACCCACCATACTGCCAGTGCTAAGCCTTCAACAGCTAAGTAGGCTGGTGCCAGGATATGCTAGTTGGGGCTGGTGGGACCATGCTGTTATGGTCTCTGCAATGGAACTGGAGGTTCTGCCATGTCTGACCTCGTGCAGTCTAAACCCCAAGTAAGAAATTTCAGTGGTTCATTCTTGCGTAAAGATGTCATATTTTATAGGACCCTACCTTAAAGACCCTATTTTATATGGTTCACAAGGCATGGAAACAAGAACTTTATATGTGTAGGAAAGGCTAGAGAACCTCTGGGAGAACCCAAAACTTGGGAGACCTCCCTGTGCCTGCTCCCAGCAGTACTGGATCTAGACCAGTATTTGGAGAGAAAAAGGTTGACAGTAGCCCTGCAGCTTTCCTTATCCCTCCCTGCCATCTAAAGCCCAAGTACAAACAGGAAATCTGCAATAATAAATAAATCTTAGATGGACAGGACCCTGGCAGAGCTCAGGCTGGTTCTCCATTCTTTTAAGCCAACGATCTGTTACTAAGCTACAAAAGTGCTCTTCCAGCTCCTCAGTCTGGTGAACTTTCTGATTACCAGCTACAGTTCCACCATACCATATCTTGTCATTGCTGTCCTACACAGAGGGGGAAATACTAGGGAGCTTGGATGGAAGCCATGTGTACAATTGCTTTTATGACTTGTTTACTGGGACTTCAGTTCTCACTGTGAAGCAAAGGAATCTTCCACATGCAGATGTACTGTTCACACTAGGTAATGGTCTCCTTAGCTCATTACTCAAGGGCCTTTATGCTGTATCACAAGTCCAGAGGAGGGCCATGAGGACGATCAGGGGACTGGAGCACCTCCTGTATGAAGATAGGCTGAGAAAGCTGGGGCTGTTCAGCCTGGAGAAGAGAAGGCTGCGTGGAGACCTCATAGCAGCCTTCCAGTATCTGAAAGGGGCCTACAAGGATGCTGGGGATGGACTCTTCATCAGGGACTGTAGTGACAGGACAAGGGGTAACAGGTTAAAACTTAAACAGGGGAAGTTTAGATTGGATCTAAGGAAGAAATTCTTTACTGTGAGGGTGGTGAGGCACTGGAATGGGTTGCCCAGGGAAGTTGTGAATGCTTCATCCCTGACGGAGTTCAAGGCCAGGCTGGACAGAACCTTGATTGACATGGTTTAGTGTGAGGTGCCCCTGCCCATGGCAGGGGGGTTGGAACTAGGTGATCTTAAGGTCCTTACCCTAAATGTTCTATGATACATAGAATCACATGCCTGATGTGCTTCAGCTCAGGAGCTGTCTCTTGTACCACATGCCATAGCTGTAATCTAGGAAAATCCACCAAAAAAAACCATAGTAGAAATCACCTCAGAAATACGTATACATCTGGCTTCCAAAATGATCTTACTGAAATATAGAGCAGGTTTAAAACAAACATGCTTTGCCACTGCAGAGCTTGTCAATGCATTTCCATTGCCACTTGGTGTCCCCAAACCTGTGAGCAGTAAGCACCTCCTGTGTAAGCTTGGCAGGACAGTTACAAGCTGGATACATAAATTATCTGACGCTTATATTTGGTTTTGCCAAAGAAGTGTGCTGACACTGGCTAATGTCACAATGTGTGCCAGGGTGCTGAGTCCTCTCCTGCTCAGCTGAGGTTGCTAGCTGCGAGAGGAGAACACGTTACACAATGCCTTTGCATCACACAGCCCATTCCCAAGGTCCACCAGGTCTCCAGAGGAGAGGAAATTCCTAAATGCCAGGAATGGCTACATGCTGCTTTGTTACAGGCCCCAAAAGAAAGCTCAGCCTTTGAGCACTCCTTCCTTCTCTCCCAACTATACTGCAGATCAAGTTAGAGCAGTTTTATAATCTCTGGAAGTAACCTTTAGGAGACAGATGCATTTTAGACAGCAGTGACCACTAATCAAAATCCTTAAACTTTTCCATTTCTACCATTTCCCAAGATTTGCACTTTCTCTCTGCACAGCTTCAAAACATCTTAATGCTGGAGTCCTTAAAGCCCTGAACACCAGGAAGACGTGCAGCAGGACCAGCGCTCTGGTACTTAACAAGCATTCAGTCTCCAAATTCCACGGCGAGTCTCACATATCACACTTCCCTCAAGAATGTGAGTAGGCAAGTTTGCCAGACAGCTCCGGCATTTGGAAGCGGGTACAGCCTGATCAACTGCTGAATGGAGTCAGAGAGACTTCTGTTCATTACAACCAGTTGTAGAATCAAAGCCTGTGCTGCACAGACTTAATACCACGTTTGCAACGATCACCCCTACCTGTGTTATTATTCACATCCCTTGGTGTATCACCACGTACCCTTGGTGACCAATTATCAATTCTGAAAAACAACATTAAGTGTATATCTCATCCTTGTGAATTACTGAAGCTCTCTCACCCCAAAAATCCCAAACCAGTTGGAGGTACCTGGTAGCTGTAATAAGGAGGCATCAGCCAGCCCTTCAGGCTCTCCCCCCTCCTCTGAGTTTCTAAAGGGCCACATTCTGCTTCCCATCTCTCATAAGAGACGTGTACCTCCATGTGTAAAGGGAAACACTAAGTGGCAGCCATTCAGGAAAAGAAACTGGGGAGAGATGATTTCCTTTTATTTCCCATGTTGGATTAGTGTGTGTAGCTGACAGCTTCCCTCTGTATTTTCAGCCTGATTTCACTTTGGTTCTAGCACTTCCCTCCCTCCTGCTCCTGCCCCAAACAGTGACAGAAAATGCTTAAAAATACAATAATTTTTGACTGTAAATTATCAGGAAGCCTACAGGTAACATGCTTTTGAAACTGGCTAGATTGCAAGCTGAATGTGTCCTTTTAATACAGTAAAGCTGCAAAACAAAATCACAGCTGCTGAAGAGCCTATAGATTGTTTTCTATGAGGCCGTATTAATATTTTATATTACTGTCATCTCTGAGCGTTCTTAGCTGACTTGTTATCTTGCACAACCTGGAAGGAGCAGTTGGCAATGAGGCATATCAGTGGGGGCAATGTGGAATAGTACTTCAGCAAGAGGTGTTGCACTCGCGATGCAAACGAGTCTCTTGACCTTGAGCTTCCCTAAGAGTCTGGTGTTACGGAGCGGCTTCATTACAGGATAACAGCACACACAGCAGGGCTGTGGAGGTGGCTGAACAGAAATAATTCGTCCTGTATATTTTTTATGCACAGAAGCCTATCTTATAATTACTAAGCATGCAGCATTTTTAAGGCAGCCTTAACTCCAAAATATGCTATTCTGAGATAACACAATATGACTTGACACAGCAGCATGAGACAGAGGTGACATGCACAGGTAAGTTGTCAAAATAGGTGACAGATGGAGTTGTGCTAAAAGCATTCAAGATATTTGCTTCTTACTTTTTCTCCAACATGCATCTCCCACACAGTTTTAAGAATTTACCTTGAAGTGCCTCCACACAATCTAATGTGATGAAAGAGAGAGAACATGAGTGAAAGAATGACTTGCAGAGTTGTTACAGATAATATGTGACATACAGCAGATACCAGCACCCAGCAAATAGCCCTGTTTGCTGACAACCTAGATTGCTCTTGAATAGTTTGGCACAAATTGCCTATACATGCATGATGTGTATTTTCTCCTTTTTCCTGCAGCTCCGGTGATTTGAAAAGTAAACTCCTCAGAGATCAAGCTAAATGAAATTAATCAGTCCATTACAACAATATGAGATTTGGCACAAATGAGCAATGCCTGCTTACTTGTAGGACACAATGTTCTTCACCCTTTAAAAGAAAGTGGCCTTACCTCCTGTTGATCTGATTGACATGTATTTTGATATATATATATTACATGAACTCACTGTACTATCCCATTTCTTACACATGTATTAAAGACAGATTGATGCTTTTCTGCAGTTTTTCATATCTAGAAAATAAATACTTCACAATGGATGGAAAATCCCCCAGTGATGTTTGTTGCCGTAATAGACCATTATTTGTTCTGCAGGAGCACCTGATACTGTAACAAAGCCCACCCAGACAGGACTTCAGCTGATATCAGGCAAGCAACTACCACAGGGCCAAGGCCAAAACCAGTTCAAAATACTTGAGTCTGAGAAACTTAAAGGGTTTATTGAAAGGTGTTTTTAATCTTAGATTTATTTATGTATGTATTTTTTAATTATAAAAGAAGATGCCCAGACCAGGATTTTATGCATTTCAGTATAGATTGCAATTACTAATGTCTCATGTACTTACAAAATTGAAAGTGGTAATTAGGGAAAGAGGTATGTCCCTTGACATAACCAGCTCTTTTCCAGTCCTCACAATGTGCTGTAATTTAGGAACCTCAGTTACAGGCCAACACAGTAGCGTGCATTTAGCCCATTTGTATAGAAGCAGAAAACAACCACCAAGAGACATCCTAAGTTAGAGATGTGGTGGAATAGAAAGTCTATTTCCATTCAGTAGATGAAACACAGTAGTAAACCTGTACCTTTAGTGACCAAAAGAAATGGACTTTGGAAAGAAGTTTCCTCTGGGAAACACCACATCCTTCACAACAATAGAAGCAATGCCACAGAGAGGGATTTTAGTAAAGTCTCTGTGTTCCTCTCCAAGTGGATGTGTTCTGCTCATCCTCATGACACCACATCTAATAAAAATGCTGTGTAGTCACAGCATTTTACACTAATGCAAAATATTCTAAGCAGAGTTTATTGTCCCAGGCTCAGTTTTATGCTGGCTGCAGCTTCCTGCATGAGTTGGGTGGCATCTGGCTGGCTTGATACATGGGCCAGTGCAACCACTGCCTTCCTGCAAACACCATTCAGATATTCCCCACCAATGAGCATCTGGAATAGGCAAAATACTGTGGTTTGAGAGATCCTGCTTTAACTACCTCCCAAAGGAGCATTAGCTGGGATTCTGTAGTCTCTCAAATATTACCTGCTGCCATTGGCAATAGTTGTCGTCAGTGAACTCTTGCTATCACAAAAAGAAGCAACATGGATAATACCGCAACATAATTACTGTTATGTGGCTGGATTATGGAAAATAACAAACACTGCAGAGACCTGTGAATGTGAAATGGGCAAAATGAAGCAACCTTAGAGCAATTACTGAGGGGCTGATAGGATCCTGTTCCTGCATGCTGCCATCACAGAGCGTATGACTGACGAAAGCCCAGGAAACAGGAAAGAAAAGGCAGCTTGTGCAACATCTGCCAGGCTCGCATATGGCATGTTCCAAACTCACTATTGCCTGATGACAGCATGCAGATTAGGGCATCAGTGTGGGCTGAACTAGAACTGATCTTTCACTGACTTTTGAGTAACTTCATGACATGGATTAAAAGGGGCATGAAATTCATCTTCACATCACTGTTGATTCCTTGCCCATAAAAGTTATTCCAAAATCAAGAGCATTAACAGAACTTATTTTGAAAATATATATAAGGAATTGAAACTATTTGGAACTTTCATTTATACAATCTACCTACAGCATAGTGCTAGATGCATAATTTGCTCTGTTTGTAACTTGGGGTCCTTATTGTACATTGTATAAACATGAAATTCAAGCTTTGGATAAATTACCAGTAGCAATTTTTAATCCTTATAGCACAATTAAATCCGTAGCTCTCAACTGATTGTTTCCATCTATTCAGTTCAGAGCACTCACAAGGCTGGGGAAGGTTCACCACCCCAGTTAGGAAAATCAAGGAGCAGAAAGGCAGCTGGAAACCATGTCTGCAAAAGTCTTTTTGCATGGACAGACTGAGGTACTGACCCCAAACCCCTAAAATGTAGAAGCCATTTACACCTCATGTTACAGCTACACTTTCAGTATGATTGAGCAACCCGCAACACACAACAGGGGTGTGCAAAGCTCGTCTGTCATCACACACGTTTCCTTCAATCTTTCATTTAACTTTCACTTGCCTGTGAGATTGATAACTGGTATTTGTGCTGGTTCCACGGAAAGGAGTTGTGCAATGTTGTGTCAGCCAGGGACAGGCACGCTTGCTTGGCATCATTTGGTACTCAATGAAACTCTGTAAGTTGGAAAGTTTCATTTGAACTCGAGCATAACTGAGTTTGTCTTCCCTTAAATAAGGGCTGAGAGAGAGAGAGTAAATGGAGGGAGAAAGGGGGGTACAAAGAGCAAGAAAAAAGCCACTTATCCTGCAGACCTGCTAGTCCTGTTTGGGTTTTTTTTTAAGACTCTCCTGTCAAGACTTGCTGACAGATGAGCTCTGTTGAGTCTTACAGTGGTGATTTAAGATGTTACTGCATCCCTTTCTCCCCCCACCCTTCTGCTAGAGGTTACAGCCCACATAATAGCATTGACAGAAAGGAATATTTATCTCTGTGTTGGCCATTCTAGCTTAAATTCTGGCATACTAGTTTAAAGTATTTTGATGTGAGGCACAGAAGGATAGACTGGAAGGACCATGGAGATCACCTAGCTCATGCTCCTGCCTGAAGGCTGGATCAACTCTTCTGTGTCACACATGACAGATACATATCTGACATGTTCTTAAACACCCCCAGTCTTGAAGATACTACAACCTACATGATCTATGCAACTAATGAAAATACTGAGAAGTATGGGGCCAACAGCAGATTCCCACAAAGGCTCACTAGTTTTACTGCCACCTCCCCCCCCTCCTTCCTTTTGCCAGGAACTCCATCTTTTCAAACAATTTCCTAGATTTCAGATGCAAATAGAATGTGGGATGATTTCAAAAGCCTTACTGAAACACCCTATGTCTGTTCTTTCTCCTTCGGAGAAAGACACACCAGATTTGCTATGCTGTAGCCCTGTGACACACTCTTCATTTCCAGTAGCCCTATGATTCCTCTAGTTTCCTACAGCAGCTACAAGGAATTTCATCAGGCCACTGATATACGAGCTGCAACACATTTTGTGCATTGGTCTGTCTAACTGCATCCCACTTCACTTTCAAATCTTTCACCTTAAGGCCACTCTTCCCTCCTCTTCCTAGCGTTTTAAGTGAAAAATCTGTGATTTATCTAAACTGATTTCTTACTATCCTTCCTTCCCCTCATTTTTTTGCACAGGAACAATTTGCCCTTGTGCTCTTCATGTTATTTCTTGAGAGATCTCCTAGTTTAACACTGTTTTTCCTTGGACAAGATTGCATGATCATGCTGACATTTACATTCCTAAACGCCTTCCTAAAACTTTACTTTGAGGCTACATGAATAAGAGGCAATTCCTGTCTATTGGATACGACCCATATAGCTGTTTTTTTCCACGTACTACACTAAAAGAAGTTTCAGTATGTTTCAATAACTGCCTAAACCGTTTGCACCCTTTAATTTTCAGTGAATGTCTCAGTTTCTTACTTCTCTGTTTATACCAGATGATGTGCTCTAGAGGTGTCAACTGATTGCTCATAGAGGACCTTATACCCTCGTTCTCCATGGTTGCCATTCCATGCTGACATGGTCACTGCATCGATATTCTCTTTTCCCCGGCACCTTTAACAGAAGGTCTCTTCCTGGCCCTCAGAAAGGCTACATACATCTCTGAGACCAAACATGCCACATCTGCCTGTGTTTCTGCACAGCATGAGCTGGTGTGTTGGCACATGCTCTACCTTGCTGGCTCTGCTGGGTAACCTGGAGCAGAGGAGCAGGTGCAAGCCACTGGGCAGCTGGCTGAAGTGGGAAAGTGAGCCAGTGGGCTTGCATCCCTTCCTCTATGGAAAGCATAGACTCTTTGAAATTAAATCTTCCTTGACAAAGACTGGGTTAAATTACAGGAGTGAGATCTTGTCAAGAACAGCAAACAGAGCCAGGTTCCCACGCCACGCTTTGTGACGGTGCTTCAGCAATGTGTGGTGAAAGCGGGGACCAGGTGGTTGGGTGGGTGGCAGAGCTGGGTGTGCCACTTGTGAGGCACAAACGTGCCAAGTCCTGTGCTCAGTTCCCTCCCTACTAGACACCCCTTTGGGGTCATGCTGAGTACCCTCCAGTGCCTCTGAAAGCAGACTTTTAACATCCCTAGAGGAAGTGTTCTCTCCCTGGGATGGCTTTTCCTGACACTTGGCTGTGGCAGCCCATGGTTATTTCCCAGGCTCTGGAAGCAGCTTTGGTGATCCTCAGCTATTTTGTGCTGCCACATCATGGATTTATTAAATACCAAACAGAATTCACCTTCGCTGGGAGATGAACTAAAATGATCTCTAGAAGTATTGGTATGCACAACAAAACTTTTACATCACCATTAGCGAAGCAGAATATTTCTGTTCCCATTATTTCCAGTTGAATAATTTAATGTTCACCCTTTTAAAATTTACTACTTTTAAATTAAAAATTCATTAAAATGTTTCAATAACAGTTAATATTAGCATAGTAATAAGACATACCAACTGGGCATTACCAGGAGGTAATTGACCTGATCTGTAAATTGGTGCCCTTGGCTTTACCTCTGGATGTCAATCAATTAAAGCAGTCAATCATCTTGGAGTAGTGCCTGCCTCAGCAGGTCTTATTGCTTAATCATATAATGTTGAGCTAATATCATTCATATTTCTGGACAAAAAATTCCACTAGGAATTCCCATTCATTATCACATCAAAATTAACAAGATCTTGAAATGCATATTATATTATTCATAACATAACATTCTGCCAAATGGAAAATATAAAAATATATCTCCTTGCTTTCCATTCTTTTTTTACAGCATACATTTGTTAATTAGCCATTCTTTAGGATGATCGAGTAACTGCAATACAGGTTTTAGATCCGGTTCACAAGGAGTATGTGGTCTAGTTAATGAGTCATGAAGAGACTGAAATGTCACTGTATAGATACCTGACTTCTGCTCAGCTGATATTAATTGCAGTGGCACCAGTGAAGTCAATAACTCTATGGCAATTTACTTCAGGTGAAGATCAGAATTTATGTTTACAAAATTGTGGAATTTAGTGAATGACTTTTAATCTTCTATATATTAAACTAAATTTAGTGCATGTAATTTTTTTAACTCTTTGGATTTTGCCTAAAAGCCTTTACTTCCATGAATTGTTCTACTTAAGCTAATGACCTGGCAAAATATTACATGAATAGAGAATTAAATGGATCTGCCCCTGATAGTTAAAGCTCACAGACTCAGACCTTTTGTGAATTGAAAGCTGACTACATATATTAGCAAAATCCTTGCCTTCAGAACAGCACTGCAAGTGGGTGGAGCATGGGACCTCAGTCCTGCACATATTCATTCATAAGTATTACTTGCTGGAAAGGGCTAGTGAGTGTCAAGCTAAGCATATACATACACATCCCTGGGATCAGGGTCTTAGCTTTGTTTTTAGATTCAGGGAAGTAATTGTGTCATTTTGAACATTAAATAAGATGTAAATCAAATAGACTTGATCATTACTGAAGTGCAGAAAAGTTATCATTTTGAAAGGAAGCACCTTGCTATTTTCTCCATAATGAAGCAACAGACACAACATTATTAATTCTAACTGTGTCTGGATTGCGCATTCAACCAAGATAAGAGGCAACATGTTTGGTAACATCAAAGAAAACCTGATACCTTAAGTAGATTAGTATTTACAGTGATCTGGAGGGTTGGCTGTTCCAAGAAGTCAAACAGACCAGCCAGGAGGGACAATTAGTAATAAATTGGCATTTGGATTCTCTCCTGTGCTTGGAATCTGGCACCATGCATAAAACACACATTTGAAGGTTTTGTTTAAAACTTCGTGCTGCAGCCAGCAAGGTGATGTGCCTTACACATCTAGGTGGGACTAGGCAGGAGTGACAGTCACTACAACATGCTGGGAAAACAGAGACAGGTTCTCTCACTGGCATAGCAAAGTGTCCGTGTTTTGTACAGAGGCTTCAGAAACAACATCTCCAGCATGTTCTGTTGCACTCACCCAGCACTTCTGGATATGCTGCTGCAAAGCAATTGTGTGAAAGTTCAGGGGTCTAAGAACACTACATATAACATATGATCAGGTCAAAAAACATCTTACAAACACAAGATGCGTCCTCTCAGAATAAAAGGCTTTTTATGTCAATCCACCCTTTTCTTACTTTTTCTTTTTTTTTTTTTTTCCCCCGAGACAAGTAAAATAAAAACTATCCATTTACTGCATTCACATTTACTTCTAATACTTTTGCACTGACCTCAGCACGAAAAATATCAACAGACCCCAAATTACCTTTATGCGTAGTTGCCGGAATGTACAGCCCTGCTTGGAGACTGGCAATTGGCTAAATACCACATATTAGACATTTTTTTCCTCCTTTTAAGTGGCAATGGCAATGCTGAACATATGAAAATAATTTTAAAAGTATCCAAGAAAACAGGAAGGAGTGGAAAATTTCTATGTCTGATGCTCGTCTTAAATGTGTTTGGCATAGCTCATTGTGAAGTAAAATCAGTAACCTTTACAGGTTGATAGGGGAAAAGCTAACCCATCAGAGACAGAAAACCAGGAGTATTTCTGCTAAATTTGACATTTGCGCCTCCCATTGGCGTTACATGCAGTGTTACTTTCACTGCAAACCCCACTGAAATCAATAGGAGATACTGATGGTATTGAGACCTGGAAATTACCTTTTGATGGAACAACTTTACACATGAAATGGATCTTCGTGATATCTTTCTGGAATAGGTGAGTGTCACTAGATCCGGTTACAGATGAGAAAAAACATTTAAGTGACATGGACAAAGTGCACAGTAGAGGAAACCCAAATGCACATGCTAGAAATTATTCCTTTTCAATTTAATGCTAAAAGACAATTAATTGGTAAATATATAAGCATCAACTCTTTTCCTGTGCTGTTCATGTCCCCTCAAATATAAAAGTCAAACTATAATGACCATGTGTGTCATTGTGAAAGCTGGAAGACTCTAATAGTGTGGCAACACCATTAGAAAAACATATATTTATCTCCTAAACCCCCTTTTATTTAGTTCAGCACTGTCAAAGTTTTTAAGTACAAAATCCTTCATAAGAAAGAGAAATTATAAAGAAGTCGTTCATGGGGTTAACATAGTATGGGCCCATATGGGATCATAAGTCTCTACAACAACTCTCTACTAGAGGAGAAAAGATGTATATAGTCGCTTTTAGTGTAATCTGCTGACAGAAACAAGGAGATAACTGGTTTGCAAAAAGATTGTAATTACACAATTTTCATGTTAGAGAAATATTATTAAAATACCTCATAAAGAGCTCCCTGATACTCCCTTTTTCACTGGCAACTGAGCATAGAGAACAAGAACTAAGTTCATTAAAGCTCTGCCAGAACACAAACTTCAGAGTGTTTCAAAGGCTTATATCAATTTTCCCAGATTACATAAACTACCAAGCCAAAATTACGCAAATCATGGCTCTTTCCAGAATGGTCCTAGTTACACAGTTATTACCCTTGTCTTTCATTTTGGCTGAAACATATTAAATATTTGTCAATGCAAAAGTGTGTCTATATAGGAAAACAACTATCTTATTATTTTAAAGAAAAAAACCTCCTAATCACTCATGATGGTTCAATTCTTTGCCTACAACTAAAATAGAAGAATCCAAATCTACATTATTAAAATGCATTCTGAGGAGTTTTTTTTTAAGTACTAGTAAAATATTTAAATTTTTTGTATTTAAAAGTCACATATCAATATGTGTCTTCACACTGCAGTGTTAAAAGCTTCTGGGAAATGCAGTATTCTCTGCATCACTGCACACCATGACATATTGGTCTAGGTGTCGGGGAGGTGATGGGTCAAACCTTTACCATGGCTCAAATGCCTGGAGTACACCCTACAAAATCAATACAAACATTTGGGCCATATCTGAACAAATCAACGTTACTTCATTTGCAAAACTCAGCTGAAGGAAATGTTAAGAACAGCATTTCTCACATGAGGTTTCAGTAATTCTGCTTTTGTTATGGATATGGCTATAACAGCCCTTTGGTATTTGGGTAGAAATCTGAGTAGAGTGTTCAGAAATGTGTAGCATTTAATAAGAACCGAAGTACTTTGATAAAAAAATTTGGCCCCTTGCTCCTTCTTAAGTTTCCACCATTAACGGAGCAGGTTTCCCCAGCTGCCAGCACAAATCATGTTGTTTAAATACAACAGAGCGTTCCTTGGGAAGTCTTGTGCCACATATCCCAGCAGGTGTTAAACCTCTTCACTTGGCAATTTAGGAGCTCATCACGTTTGACCATTGGTTATCAAAGATGGACCCAATATCAGAACACAGGACTAAAAACTCCTTTAATTAATGAGATAATACAAATCCAACTCTGAACTTAACCTTGGACTCAGCTCTGATGTTTGGATCTAAACTGCATGGCTTTGATCCACTTGTTATGAAGTCTGATCTCATCCTGGATAAGGAGCAGCATTACTCAATAACAGAGTTAGTACTAGAACTGTGACATTGGGAAAACCTGCTTGACAAGCAAGCTTGTTTAACCAACAGCAACACGTTGCCAAGATCATGAGCCAGGAAACAGTTTAACAAAAATCAATGAAGAAATTACAAGTGACTAATAAATTCACACAATGAGTATAAGCAGCTGAAACTAGACAAGAACCAGAGATAAAGGCTGCAAATAGCCTCCGCAGAATGCAGCATCTTGCTGTTACTGCAATGATAGACCACAGCCTCATGGGCTCTGTTAAAGTGATTGGGTTCCACCTGGTTAAAGACCATGGGATTTAACAAAATCTGCTGTAGGTTGCCTTTGATGGTTTAATTACTAGTTTGCTTTTCCCCACAGTTTTGACTTTAATCTGTTTATCAGTTGCTCACCTAAACAATACGTATCTGACAGAAGATCCCTCTTTTAAATACCATAATTGCACCACATGAAGCCAGAGCTTGAATACAGTAATTCACTGAACAGCTTTTCTGGAGGAAAAAGAGATGTTCTAATCCCAAGCAGAGAGGTGATTTATTAGAAAGGTGTTGCACAGACCAAGAAAAGAAAAAGTTAGCTTTTCTTTTGGTAGCTTGAGGTTTTCATCTTCCCACAGAGCAAACAGTACTTATAGAAAAGAATAAGGAAAAGCTACAGCATAAGTCAAGGCATTTTTAAATTTTGTTATCTTTTGTCCTGTAGGCAGCACAAGGTGCAAGCAGCACTCTTCTATCCTGCAGCTATTATGACACAGTAAGTTCGATGTAAGTTTGTGTCCCTGATCCTTATTTCTCCAGGCTGTTAACAAATGTTGCTCGACATTTGCCTCTATTGGAAGGAGAGGGAAGGTGATCACGACATGGATTTGACCACTAAAACTGGAGTGTGCTATGCAGAGCCCATTTAAACATGACATTACTTTTTAATACTGTTTGTGCATCCATTGCATTCATTCATTTCACCCTACTTCAAGGCTTGCCAAGGCTGCGCTGTCTACCGCTACCCTGTACCTTCCCTTGCCTGGCCGGCAACATGCAGGGACCTGCACTGTGGGAGCCCTGCTGTCTCACCCAGCGAGAACGCAGGAGCTGAACAGTGATTCCTGATAACCTGTTGGGTCAGCGTTACCCCTACAGCAACTGGAGTGCTGGGACGGTCATGGACCTATTACTCAGCAAGCCACACCACTGTATTTAATACAGAACAAATCAGTGAATAAAATGACTTCAGGCACTTAAAGGCAAAACAAGGTAAAGAAAATGGCAATCTGATTGCAGCTGGCTTGAGCAAAAGAAAAACGTTTGCTACATTTAAATATGTAATATTTATATTTCCCAGCCTCTGGAAATTCAAATAAGCCCCATGTCAGCTGTTCCCTGGAAACTCCTTATAGTATTAGATATACCCAACCCATGCTCCACTTATCTGGACACTTCCATCTCATATACCCAATGCCATCTCTGGAAGAGTTCTCCAGTTGATTTAGTAACAGTTGAAACTTGCTACCAGTCATCAGACAAGTCAGTTTGGATCATATGACACAGTATGTCTCAGAGCTGCTTGAAACATGTTGAGGGATGCATGGAGTTTGCAGACCCTTTCCCTAGATCCCACAGAAGGGCTGAGCATCACTGCCCACTCTTGAACGACACTGCGGATACACCTGCAAGGACATTTCAGATACAGAGAGGTGAACAGTGACGTTCCATGGTCGCTTTGCTCCCTCCTTTCTGGAAAAAGTCTCATCCGGGGTTTCCACTCCTCACCATTGCATCAGCTCTAACAAAAATGACATTTCCTTGTATTTTTCAGCAAAAGCTCATTTTCTAATAAGAGGGGAAATATTCTGTGCTTGGGATGTTAGTGAATGAACTGCAAGTATATATCCAGCTATAAATTTGACTCCAAAATATGTTGAAAGGTTAGATTTGTAAAAATGTAGGCAATTTGACACCTCTAGATCACAGCCAACATGAGGCCACAAAGTCAAGCCTCCAGTCTGTCAGTTAATTCCAGGCTCTCAAAAGTGTCTCTTGGAAACTATTTCCATGGCAAGCAAAGTAACTAAAGTAATTAGAAACACTGGAGAAGTAATGGGGAATGAAAAAGGATAGAGGGAGGTGGAAAATACATACCAAGATGCATACACAGACATACAGTATAATTAGCTTCAGTCTATTGTATAACAGAGTCATAACAAATGAGTCAGCTCCTTAGGTGGTGTAATTAGACTTCAGCAGACCAGCACCAATTTATAGCAGCTGATAATTATGGTATATAATTATAGGACTGATTATGATCTGTATGAATTGCTAGTAAACTTCAGTGAGGGCAATAAGGTCAAGTGAAAAATTGTGCAAGTGAGATACAAATCAGATGCCCAATAAAATAATAAAGTATCTTATGCTCACACAGCTGCCCTTATCCCAGGCAATGTTTCTAATGAACTTTTTGCAGACAGGAATTGCTTGGGGCACCATGAAAAATGTGGTCACTTCTATGATGCTGCTCAACAGCTCTTGAATAGTCACAGAAACTATATGTGCAGCTGGGAATCCTGCACCTGGGTCGAAGCAATCCTAGGCACAGCTACAGGCTGGGCAGAGAAGAGATTCAGAGCAGCCCTGCAGAGAAGGACTTGGGGTGTTGGTCGATGAGAAAATGAACATGAGCCAGCTTCAGTGTCCACTCACAGCCCAGAAAGCCAACTGTATCTTGGGCTGCATCAAAAGGAGTGTGACCAGCAGGTCGAAGGAGGTGATCCTGCCCCTCTACTCTGTTCTCGTGAGACCTCACTTGGAGTCTTGTGTGCAGTTCTGGTGTCCTCAACATAAAAAGGACATGGAACTGTTGGAACAAGTCCGGAGGAGGGCCACGAGGATGATCAGGGGACTGGAGCACCTCCTGTATGAAGATAGGCTGAGAAAGTCGGGGCTGTTCAGCCTGGAGAAGAGAAGGCTGAACAGAGACCTCATAGCAACCTTCCAGTATCTGAAGGGGGCCTACAAGGATGCTGGGGATGGACTCTTCATCAGGGACTGTAGTGACAGGACAAGGGGTAATGGGTTCAAACTTAAACAGGGGAAGTTTAGATTGGATCTAAGGAAGAAATTCTTTACTGTAAGGGTGGTGAGGCACTGGAATGGGTTGCCCAGGGAAGTTGTGAATGCTTCATCCCTGGCAGTGTTCAAGGCCAGGCTGGACATGGGTGACATGGTTTAGTGTGAGGTGCCCCTGCCCATGGCAGGGGGGTTGGAACCAGATGATCTTAAGGTGCTTTCCAACCCTAACTATTCTATGATTCTATGATTTTATGAATGGCAGAGCAGGGAAATTTTATATCCATTTGAAAGTTCAGGGGAAATACTGGCTGGGAGGAAGAAACTGGCTGTGCCTGACTTAGGATAGGGTACTGGATCTGATAGCTACATGCTTTCAAAATGCATCACCTAACACATACTGGAGCTCAGCACCTTTTGCCAACTGAAACTGTCATCCCCTTAAAGACTCAGAGGAGTGTAGAGTTGCCTGAGTTCTCTTAAGATCCCCAGTATAAAATGAGTGCAGAGACATACCTCAGACCCTGTCTCCAATAATTAATTTTTTTATTCTAGTCCATGAATCTTGCCTGTTAGTAAAAAACCCAAAGAGAACTCCAGAATAAGCTGTTGGATTTGGTATCTTGCTGGTTGTGACAGCAAGCCGGGGCTCCTCTGAGAGCAGATGACGAGTACATCAGGAATTGCTTCTGATGTCAAATCCATGGCTTTATAGCTGACCTCATTTAAAGGCTATATCCTGCTCCCACTGAAACCAATGGCAATGATTTCTACTGTTTGCTATGGGTTATCTATATACTAGTCAGCCTTGAGAGTCAAAAGACGATTGGCTCTTTCTTTATCTGCCACTTCCACCAGACTTGGTGTATTTTGGGAAAAGCTGAGGCCTCTGTAAGTGCAGATATAACTCCAGGGAGTGCCCCAGGTACTATCAATAAATAGAAGATGCCAAGATGTGCATGCTCTCTCCTTTTCCTGGGGAAAGAGTGAGAAGGGACCTGGTACACAGTGAACCAACATGAACGCAGATCCAGGGGCTGCCCAGCTCACATCACAGTGGCTGCTGCAGCTGCGACAGCACTCCTGCTCTCCACTGAATTGCTGCAATACAAGAGTACCATCCCTGAGGCGTGAGGCCATTGCCTAACACTCTCACGGCTTTCTAAACAAACTCTCAGCATCCTTTAAATTTTCCCCCCATCTGTTGGGCTGGTCCCCATCTTGCTGTTGAACCCCCTAAACCACACCTCATTATGGAGCTCCACTGCATTGAGCTGGTACCGCTTTGCCTTTAGCATCCAGCAGCACTACATTTCATAACATACAGCTTCACCTCTGTGTGCTTTGAGGGGCTTTTGCACCTTAACACATGTCATCTTCTCTCCTTCCACCTTCTCCCTCCTCCAAGAAGGGTGCCAAGTGGGGTGAGAAGAGACAGCAGAGAGAAGTTTCTCACACTCGATGAGAGAGCTAGAAAGTCAGGAAATTGAAAAGAAAAAACAATGGCAAAGTAAAGCTGCCTCATCTCCCCTTGGCTCTCCTGTCCCCACCAAAGTGCAGGAAGCACTGAGCCAGGAAAGAACTACAGCTTAAGTCTCTTGATAAATCAGTTTCTCTGAAGGGAGTAGAAGCAACTAGAAAGGAATGTAAATGATCTTTGACCAATGACTTTTGTCTAGTTGTGGTTTCTGGTGCAGTATATGTGGTTTCTTGTTCAGTATGGTAATGAGTGTGTGTGCAGCAATGTGTTCAATGTGCACAGTGCTGAGAGATTAGAGAGTGAAGGATGGCATGGGACATGTCAATATGGATCTGCAGTGATCAAAGGAGGCTGTCTCTTCTGGGCACAAGTCTGGGTTTGGTTACAGCAAAGGAAAAATGTGTAGTGCTTCTTAATGTGTTTTCTCTGTATTCTCTGTTCTAGGATCACTGTAAATGGAAGAACATCTTCTCCCCTAATAATCTATTTCCTGCATGTGGCTCCCCCAATAAATATATTAATGTTTTGTTTGAAGTATACCATTTGCTAGGAAAACAGACTTGCCATTGTGTAAAACAATAATAATCACAAGAGCTGTTTGAAAGCTGAAGTAAGGTTATGCACATATCTTTGCTCTGACTAGTTATCAGCCACGAATCTTGTACTTAGGTAATTATTAGAGGTTTCTTTTTTAAAGGGATGATTTACTCAGCCTGCATCCCTGCCAGATTTTCTTTCTTTTTTTTTTCTAATATTTGAATATTGCACATTAAATAGGACATGCTCATTTTTCTTCTGCCTTTGCCCTCTTTTGAGTTACGAATCCCTTCAGTGAGTAATGAGCAGTTGGCAACTTTTATGCATAAGAAAGAAGATTCAGTGAATTCCAAATACAGGCATGGACGCTCATTTTCCTGCATAAAAAGTATAACATTTTTATGAATTGGGCCCACGATGATCTGGCATTAAACCACTGCCTCCTTTTTTCTCTGTGCTCTATTTATGCTCAGGGGACGTGCAGTAGCAACACCTTATAAATTCAACAGAATTACTAATTAAAAAACCTACTGTACAAAAATAGAACAAAGGGTGGAATTGGAGCCAATAGGATCTGAGCCAGCGCAGTGGTCCCAGGGAAAAGGTCTGGGCTGCAAGGCAGGTGACCCGATCCTCATCTGGGATTAACTAACGCAGCTCTCTTGCTCCAGATGATTTACAATCCTACAAACCCAGCCCCTCAGTAGACTTTTGGCAGCGGGTGGCAGTGGGGGTCCTGGTCTCCTGTTTCCCATTCTTTCCCTGAAGGGGATGAGCAGTTCCCATTGGCGCCATGAGAATTAGAGCCTGTAGGAAATGGGCAGCAGTTCTGGTCTTGTTTGGCAGCTCAGAGGGCTTGGCGGGACCATGGAGGATTTTCACTGCTGGGAAGGTTTCTCACCATTCTTGTCCAGCAATTTGTTTTGCTGGCAGATAGAGCTGCTGGGCACCAAGTCATTTGTGAGAGCACAGTCTGGCTAGCACAGACCTCAGGGAAAGCAGAGTTCCACAAACAAGCCTTAGGGTCTCAGCAAGAAAAAGTGCTCTTTCCCTAATAGCTTTGCTAACCATCTGCTCTAAAATGGAAGTGTTGTATATTAGGGTAAAACACACACTTCAGAAAAGCAGAATACGCAAGGATGCACTAAGAGGTGTATTCTGCAGTGGATAAGCTCATCCTTCTTTCCCCACTTCCATGTATGAAATGGTGCCCTATAAACAGATACTAAAAAAGCTGAAAAATGCAAGCAAGTTGGTGGGTATGTCAAAACAACACATCCTGAATACCTCCCGTGGGCAGACATTGAGATGACCAGCAAGTGGGTAAGGGAATTATATGTCTTGGTTCTGCTAAGTGTCTTTAAAAATCATTATATAGCAGTTATATCTACAAAGAAGTCACCCTGGGATGCTCTAAGTTCCAACAGAACCAGGAAAAATACCATATTAGAAATTCAAACTGGAGAAAAAACCCAAACAAATCTTGCAACTCACTCTGTATGGCCAAATCTCTCTCCCTGGGTTTCTCTGCTGACTTTGGTGGGCTCTGTGCAGGTATGGGGAGAGGTGGTGGATGAAATAGCTATAGGAGCTCTCAGGAGAGGGAGAAAGCATAGGTTGTATGGGCAGAAATACAAATTATAACAAGCTGTAAGAGCCTTAATCATTGCCTCAGACCTCACAAATAAAAAGACATCTAGCACCAGCTCTACTTGAAAGATAAGAAAGTGTTATTGTTCTGTAGTGTGTGTCCCACTCCTGCTATAGCAGCATCCAAACCACTTCTGCATCTTGGTTCAGCTTCTGAACTTATATGCAGGTTAACCATAAACAATTTCAGCTCACTTTAAACCTCTGTGCTGTAGGAGTCAGTGGCTCAGCAGCTAATTCACAATTGGCTCAGTTGACCATGCAGTGGGGACACAGCAGATAGCTGAGAGTGGTGACCTCTTCATTCAACCTCAGCTAATCTGTCCCCATTTGCCAGAAACAAGAGAGAAAGAAGATGAAAAAGAAAGGGCTACTGTCTGATGTCCCTTACAGTTGATCTTTACACATTCAAATATAACCAGTCCTCCAGAATTAGAAGGTGAGTTAAAAGTGAAAATTTGAAGGCATTCTGGGTTCTTAGCTAAGTCTCATAAGCCCATAGGGTTCCTTTACTGAAGGGTTTTGCTATGACTCTGAACTGAAAGCCTGCACTCTTCCCAAACTGCCTGACAGGTCACATAGCTCAGCCTTTGGCAGAGGAGGTGCTACTGAAGCCCAACAGCACAGATCATACCCCAGAGTTTGTTACGCGGCACATGCACACACAACCCACTTCTCCCACTACAAAAAAGGTTTCACTTACTCTGAATTAATCACTCCTGTTTTCTCTTTTTTTCTGTGTAAGTTCAGTCCAGAAATCTAATATATTGTGATAGAAGTGACTGGATAAAGACCTGTCAGAAGTACAAGGAAAAGCATGCAGCCACAGAGCTTCTGCACACGGAAACATGCAGCTCGTCTGGAAGTGACTCTATACTCAGCACAAGGCATGGGGCAGCGAGGCCTGTACAAATTAATGTATTAAGTACTTAATGGAGCTCTCCTAATGGGCAGAAGCTTCACAAGAAAGGCAGCAAAAGTGATCCTGCCACCCAAGTCTACATCTCCTATGCCCCATGACACTGGACAAGTCCCTCCTTTACTCCGTTCTCCTACCTTTGTCCTGTTTGCTCAGGCCATGCGTTCCTAGGGCAGGGACTGTTGCTGTGTTCAGGTAGGTGGGACCTCCAGGCAGGCTGAAAAGCAACGTGCTGCATAATACTCTTGGTTCCACCCATGTAAACCTGGAATAGCCAAAGCTGGTGGAGTTTTTCTAGGTCTCACCCACGTAAACCTGGAATAGCCAAAGCTGGTGGAGTTTCTCTAGGTCTCAATGATTTACACTGACATCTCCATGATCTCTACCGGTAGCCATGCATGATCCATATCTCCATCTCTAGATCTCTATGATCTGAATTTACCATCCAGTCAGCCAAACTCCTCTGCTCAACCACGCCAAAACCTCAAAGTATCTCAGAGAAAAGGGTTTAACCCATGCTAGAGAATCAACTTTCTAGGAAAGTACTGCTTGTTATTCCATTCATAATACTATATATTTACCATTTAAATTGCCAATTTGTCATCCAACTCTAGACTCCATTATGATAAAAAAAAGTCAGGCACTGTAGCTCAGATGAGCTGTGCAATCCTTTGGACAAGTTTTATTTTTTCACTCTCTCCTTGCTGCACGACACCTGGCTCACATCTTCCCAGCTTGCACACAAAAGCCTGGACACCAAGAAGTCACTCAGACACTCTTGAGCACCTTGCAGATTGGAGAATTATACCCTTTTACAAACCCACTCTCCCATCAGTAAAGCACAGAAAAGCTAGACAGCTGGACTCAGTTTAGTGCAGTTTAGCTGAGATGTCAGTCCTCTTAACGGAGGAAAATACCACTCAGTGTGAGGAAAAGTTACATGATCTGGTCCAAAGCAAAGAGACCGTTGCAGCATGGCCTGAAGGTCAAACCCTGTTGGACTCCGAATTAGAAAGTGCTGTAGCGCACTTGGCTGTAAATGGAGAGCGCTGTAGCAAATCCCTCTGTCGAGCGCAGCTCCAGGATCTGCAGCCAACAGTCATAATTGAGGATTTACTTAGGCAGCAACTGGTCTTCTGGAGTGATGAGAGGTGTCAAGTTTTTTGAAGGAATAAGCTCTCTCTTCTCCCCATTGTGACCAGCAGCTTCTCAAATCTCAAGCGTTTATTCAAGCGACTCACCTTCAGTAGCAAATGGCTCAAGTTTTGATGTTTAATGTTGCAGGGATAGCAGTAGGCAGCTCTTCTTGTTTTCAGCTCTTTTAGCACACTGTTTTGCCTAAAGCAAAATATGGTTTCAAGTGGTCTCCCTCCACCAGTACTTTCTCCTTGCTTCAGCTAACAGCACTTGTTTATGTATTAAAGATGCTGCAGCAGAAGTTGATGCTACAGGGCTTGCTCACTTATTTCAGACAGTCAGCAATCCAACTTTTAAAAATGCACCTTTTATACAAAAGAGTTATTTGTTCCTTTTTTGATTTACAACCCAATTTCAAAGCTTGTGAAAACTCAGGGAGGGGAGACGGGAGAGTCATGCATTTGATTGAGACATCAACATAACATGACATTTTACACAGACTGTCAATATGCCTCCTTAAAGAGACACTGCCATATCAGTTTAAGTGACTGGGTTTGCCGAGATTTCTTTAAGGTTGACTTAAATGTCAGATGCCATTAGCTCTGGAAGTTCGAGCAGTCTACCACTGTAGCATCTTGTGCAGTGGAGGTTGAAAGGGTCACAGGTAAGCAAAGCATGCTAAAACACTGCCTACCATGCCTATGGAGGAAGTAGCTCCACAGTGAAATGCAGAAACCAAAGCACTGTAGACAGAAGATTTATGTTAATGTCTTCTCAAATCCAACACCAGGTCTAGATTTGTACCTCTGCAGCTTCTAGCTCCCTAGCTGAAGCCTCACTGCTCTCCTCACCTATGTGTATGGGGGGAAATCTGCTAGCATTAAAACTTCTGTGTGTCTTTGAGGATAAGAAAAGTGAACTATTGATTAGCAATTGACAAATGCAATAGAAATTTTATATGGGCCGAGAAAGACCCATACATAATTTATAGCTGTACCAAATATGAGTGACAGCAAACAGCAGGAGGCTTGAGCACAGTATTGATTATTTTAAAAAACTGAGAAAGGCACCGTGCTGAGGACTGGGAGGATAAAGAGGAGAGGCAACAAGCAGAGAAAACAGGAGCAAAGCCATTAAGGATGTTGTGCTACCAGGCACTGCCAGACTAGGAAACTAAGGAGACAGTCAGGTGGAGAGCGCTGCTCTCTCTTTTCCAATCAATAATACCATGTCAAAACATAAAATGCATGCTTTTGCTCTTAAGTAAAATGTGTCTAAGATTTTTAAAAGCATTGATTCAAGATGGATCAATGAAAATCTAGGTGCATTTTCCTGTGCAAAAAGGGGGTAATAACACTTTGTAGATAATCACACAACAGAAGAGATTTCCAATGCTGGTTATAAATGTCCTATTTATATTACAATCTTTTTGTCAGTTAAGGTTAAGAATAGTAGGTCAAGGAGCCTTGCATTGCTGAAGGGAGGAAGGCAGACATGTAGATGTGGGAGCTTGGGATCTCTTTAAAAGATGAATGCAAAGGCAGAACTGAGGCTGAGCAGCAGATGCTATACAATATAAGCTATATCGTGTCCAGCTCCACTTCCAGAGAGCTTCCAGGTGCTTCTTTTCTAAACTTCTCAGCAGGTTCAGACCCTCAGACTCAAGAGCAGTGCTCAGCTAAGAGGCAATGAATGAATGAATGTCTTCTTCAAGGCCTGTGGGTACCAGATTTCTTCAGCTGCAAGGTCCTGGCAAGGCTGAGGCTGTGTTGAAAAGGCTCCGCTACTGTAACTATTCCAGCATAATTTGTTCTAGCAATTCTCATCTCCCAGAAGTACGTTTGGTGGTAGAGTATACAATGGTCCTCTAATTAAGCAAGCTATGCGAGGATAATTGCAGCTACAATTAGACTTTTGCCTAACAAGATTTGGCCAGCATAGACATGGCATTAAAGCCAAAATACAAAACACATTTATATCTGGCATACTCTTACCAGTATGGAGAAAGAAGGCTTTAAGAAAGAGAAAAAAGTGGATTTAGACTCCTAACTGGCCACCTTTCTCTCAGAGAGAACCCAGCTTTCATTCCCGAGGATGAGTGGCAAATTGAAGGGAACAAGACATGCATTTCAAATGCTCAGAGGAAAACAGGAAAATGAGAACTGTACCTGCAGAGAACTGCTGCAGGTGCGAAAGGTACCTCAGAGATGGATCTCACGACCCTTGGAAAGCAGTCCTGGCACCTACAAAGCAGTGTTGGGGAGGTACCTGAGTGGGATCTTAGTATGCCTCAGTTGCTGTGCAGACCCATACTGCATGGAATGCTGCCCTCAAGAGAAGCATTTGTACTTCTGGATGCAATGTAAGGAGCTGGGTTTGTGAACATCACACTGCTTGCACTGGGGGTTCTCTGACCCATCAGGAAACAAATTTTATAAGACTGAAATGGGATACTTTGACAAAGAAAGCACTCCTTATTCTTCACCAAAACAAAATCTCTGACACATTTTAAAACACAAATTCCAGTGTCTTAAAATTAATCTCATCCTTAATCACTCATTTTGCAACAGGCACTGACTCTTGGCTTGTTTTTTAAATGCAGGTGAAAAAAGTCTTTTTTTTTTTTTTTTAATTTTGTTTTACTTTTTAAGAGCTATCCAAGGGATATAGGTGAACGGCATAAGAGGAAAGACAAGAACTATCCACAACCCACTTGAGCAGCAGCATGTTTCCAGGTTACCCAGATAGTCATAGAAATAACTTTCCTAGAACATTCAATTGTTTTTTTCTCTTATTCAAAGGCACAAATTTTCCATAACAATGCAATGTTTCACTGCCCTGAACATTTACATGCCCCTGAAGGTCTAATACTGATGCAATAATTCCTTGGCATCAATAAAATATATTCCCTTTGCGAACTCCTGCTGTTTCCCCCATCATCGGTAAAAAGTGAAACGCCTTACAAAAATAATTATTTTGCTGCACACTGTTTTTCATTTTTGATAGAATCTTAGCTGCAGACTTCTCTGAATGCACATCTAAGAAAAACCTTGTCATTATTTCCACTGACCTGAGTAATTAGGTAGGAACCAGAAACCCCTGCCACCGGATTGGTGAGATGTACTGTAGATCAAGTCTCCCCTCCAGCAGCCACACAAGACAGGCTATGGGAATCAGAATGAGAGAGAAGCATCTGGAAAAGTGAGGGGCATAATCTAATGGGCCGCAGGGAGAGCACCAACGTGGGGACAAAGGCACCAGGTGACTCATGATGTGGCCTCTGTGGGGAAGACTGGATCCAGTGCATTCAAAGCCCATCATGTACACCAGCTCTGCCCCTGCTCGTGCTCTCTCAGGATTCCCTCCAGACATTCACAGGGAGGAATATGCTCCAGTCTCCCTGCTCCTGGATTCAGCAGCAGTGGACTGCGGCCAGGGAGCACATCTGGCCTCTACTTCCCAATTTTTATGCCGGTGTTATGAAAATGACATTTACCTATTCCTGTTACAGGGCTGTGGAGGAGATCAATTGGGCAGCTTATATATCCTGCTTTCTGTAATCTCCCAAACTAATTAGCTCTCAAAGAGACACCATGCCAGCAGGCCAGATCCCTCCAGCTTCACCAGCAAGAACAGCAGGTGGGAGAATAGCTCCACACACGCTCCCTGCTTGGCCCTTTGCTAAAACTGCTCGTGACACTAATTGATTGGTGCCAGTAGTGACGGTGGCTGAGCTGCACACAACCCACCGGGAAGCTGTTCAAAGCTGCAGTAATGAGTAACCTATTGCTGCTTGAAAGCACAACGATGGGCTTTGAATTCTGCTACCATCACCTGGGCTAGCCAGACCTCTGTCCCCTCTCGTGTTAGAGAGATGAATCATATTTAACCTATTTGAATTTCATGCTAAAGACCTGGGGGAAAAAAAAAAAAAAAAAAAAAAAAATGACAACTCACTTCAAATTACTTTGTGTTTGGTGATGTGGCAGAGGGACTTCAGAGAGAGCCTACCTGGGAGGAGGCACCGTCGAGTCAGCGCACAAAGGTGCTGCAGGTTGTTGCCAGTGGGGGAGCTGGAAATCCGGCTCTGCTGGCAGTGCTGCTCCATGCACAGAAGCTCGTGCAGGCAGTGAGCCTCCCCAGCCCCTGCAGCAGGGAATGTCAGGGCATACACACAAGCTTCAGATGCTCTGGCAACCTTAGGCCTAAAAAGCAGCCCCTGGGGAGCCTTCTCTGATAGCACTAGCTACAACAGCCCAGAGACTACTCCAGACTGCGCTGCAGACGACTCCCAACTGCCCCCAGTATCAGGGAGAGGATAAAACCTGAGCTCTTCAAAGGCCATTGGGAATGTCTGAATCAAAGCAGTAAATTTAAAAAGCTGAGGACACCAAATCAAATGGAAACAGGATCAAGGGTGCAGCTCTTTTCTGGTCACTCCTGCTCACAATTTGCCACTGCGCTCAGAGTTGATGCACATTTCAAAACCAGTATGTGGCTCCGTGGAATGATTTATGCAACATGTGTTGCATCAGACACTGACATTATAAAAAACTTCTTTTCAAAGTAGTACAGTGATTAAAAATAGAAAAAAAAAAATACAACACCACAATCCAGAAATGAGCCAGCCCACAAGTATCCTAAAATACACCTGCATCACTCTGGATACCTCCAGCAAACACTTTTAAAGTATCACCATTCCAGGAATTACTGCACTTGGCAGGGGGAGGTCTGTGATTCTGGGAAGCTTTGCAAGACCATGTCATCACTAGAGCAGCAGAGAAGTTGTACTGGCTGCAGGAAAACATCAGTGTCTCAATCGTGGCAAGTACCTCCATGCCGGAAGTGTTTGTAGCTTCTCTTGCTCTGTTTTGGCAAAAGGTCAGCATTAAAATCAACATCAATCGTAGCTGGAAGATTTCCTTGCAGTGACAGAGTCTACACTGAGTACTACACTGGTAGAGAGGGGCTCTACTTCAAGAGCACCCTAATTTGTTCCAAGAAGTAAATAAATTGCTCACTTAATTCTACTAACCAGTTAATACAAAGAATCAGTACTCACTGTAATAGCAGCCAACTGCTGCTTAGTTTCAGCCTCTGTGCACAGTGGAAGACAAGTCTAAGCCCTGGACAGTGCATACAAAGTTGGGTCCTTCACGTTTCCCTTACTCTGCAGATCTGCACAAAAGCAGCCCACTGGAATAAGTAAGCATGAAACTGAGGCAGTTCAAGCCCCGGGACTGTCAGGACCCATAGAGAGAGCTAGTCCAGAGCGAAGACACCCCATCTATGCTCATGTTCCCCTAAAAACATGCTTTCTGCTCTCACCAGAGCAGGTGACACAAATCCTCCACTGTCTTATAGAAACACCAACTCTTCCCTTGCAGAGGAAGCCTCAGTCGGTACACAGTGAAGCTGTAAGCTACGCTAAGCAGGTTACATCTGAGCTCAGCATGGTGCCGTTTGCTTCTGAGTACAGTTCAACGCACTGGCTTTCATCTACAAAGCCCTCTAGGTCCTCCTGGCTCCCTCAGAATCTGATCTGCTCAATAAGCAGGATCAGCACCCAGATCATTGCAATAAGCCATGGTACTTCTATCAACAACACACAACAACAATTGAGGGGACGGGAGGCTGGAGGACAGCATGGAAAGTTTTAGGATTTAATTTTCTCACCACAGATTGCCTAGCCTTTGCTTGCAGCAGTCATTCATATGAAAAACCAGGTATTTCCCTATGATCATCCAGACAATTTAGTGGGACTTTGACCTTATGTCTCTGATGTGGCTGCTGAATTGCCCTTATAGATTGCATATTCTTGTTAACTGGTGCAAGCATTTTATATTTACTGCTTTGCATATCTAAAATTTTGCCAGAGGCTTGAAAATGCACTATCAAAGTGCACGTGCTATCAGATGGCAGCTGGAAACACATTTAGGTTTCTCATGAGTTAAACCTTTACCTTAGGAATATTTAGATATTCTACCCATCCTTGAAACATTTAAAATGGTGAGAAAACTCAAGTGAGTCTATAAATACTGGTCTTTTTCTCCTGGAAGAGCAGCAAATATAACAAAGCTCAGTTCTGTTTGAGCACCACTGCAAAAGGATGGACATACAGGATGCACTGGGCAGCAAGAAATCTGGATGTTATTTTCTGCTCAGCAGATGTTCTGCTTGTAGCAAGGCAGTGGGCAGCCATTTTACCAATCAGTGCTTCTGTTTCCCCTTTTTTTTGGCACTTTTAAATTATTCTTTTTCTCCCTTTCAGGTTACATTTTCCAGGGCAAGGACTTTTTAGGTTGGAGCTCTGTTCAAAAGAGCACCAAATCCATTCGGGACCTTGCTGTACTACTGTAACACAATCCAGTCAGATTAGAAACAAAAAGCTCTGGGTTCTGAAAACACATGTTTATCAGACTTCAGAGTTTAGTTAGGCATTAATAGTAAAGATGTTGAATTGCATATTTAAGACTGAGATTGAAAACAGAAACTTCCACAACCACAAGTTGTACAAGACAATACACATAAACCAACAAATGAAAAAATAGATTGTCTTTATCATGCTAATGATGATTTAGAAAAGCAGATGTTCCAGAACACACCAAACATCTTATTACTATTTCTATTCATTTGTACACAGCTTTAATGATGTCTCGCTATATTCTTGATTATTTTCCTGCCTCCACGTTAATTTCTATTCCTGTTCCTGTGTTAATCATTGTAGGCAGATTTAAGATTCGTACCTCTCTGGTTAAAGAGCTCTGAGTTTGCTTCCTAGACAAGGAACCTTAAGGAAAAAAAAAATCCATTCTGGAAATAGCATCACAGCAGTGATATCTGTAAGCATCCCCTGAATTATGCTGCCTGTTATTTAATTAGCTCAGACAAAGGTTGTAGAGTTCACAGAAATCTATCAAGGGATCTGCAGTAATATTTGGAGATCATTTCTTTTACTGCTTTATCATTAAAGTTTTATGTACTCTTGCAATTGATAAAAGCAATAAAGCACTTCTGAAAAATACAGAAGAAACAAAGAAGTAATATACATGATATAAAACCTTCTCATCTTAAATTCCACTAGCACTGCACCCATGGCATCATTTAACAGTTTACTAGGTCTGGTGCACAGACTACACTTTGCTGGATCTTGACAAAGTACTTAGATCTAAATATATTTGCTTTGCTTATCCCAGTTGGAAAATCTAAATAGAGCTGTTTGAGTGAGAGTGAATGTATCACTGTTTAGTTTATAAAAACTGTATCCTCCTGCTTCTCAAGAGTTTCTCTGAACATGAACATGGAATGTTATATAAAACAAATAAAAATATTTCAGTGAGATACATTGCAATTCAAGAAACAGTTGTGGTTGTGATTAGATATGGGTAAAATTGTCTGTTGAAATATTTCAATATTACACACATTTCAAGTGGCCCAAACAGAAATCCTGAGTATGGCAAAAAGCAAAGTTTGCTGTTTCTAAATGGACATTCAGAGTTCAAGTCTTTCTGCAAGATCCTTCTACAGTCCTCATAGTCAAAGAAAACAGAAAGATGCATCATTTCAATGGCATCTCTTTCACTTTGAGTTCTGTAGGAAACACCACAGCATCCAGTGTTGGGGTTGTTAAATGGCTCATTTTGATCTGAAAATGAGTCTTTTCAGGGAAGAGATTTGTGCTGGGTGAATGAGAAGTGAATCTGATTGGTAGGATCTTTATGTCCAGGTTAGCACACCCCAGAGAGAGCTCAGCTTAGTTCTGAGTTCCCAGGCTAAGTTCACAGCTAGCAAAGTGTCATCAACCCTTTTAATTGGATTTGACGTCATTAAAATACTACCAATATAGAACCCAGCTTGGCCTTTTTAAGGAAACATATGTCTTGATTCATTTTATTTTTAAGAATATGGTTGAGTGATAGTACGTGCCAAGCTCAGCACCATCAAGTGACATGCTGCTAAGCTGGTTGTGAAACTTTCACCGGCGATTATCCATAGTCTAAAAGCAGTTCAATAAAACACTAATGTCAGATACAGTAGCCACAGTACACAAATAACAGAATAAGCAAAGTTTTTTATCCTGGGAAGTCAAAAGATGTTCTACAGTTGCAGCAAGAATACTTAAACAGTGCATTACCATAATTAAGTCAACTAATCGTATTCATGTGAGCAGAGAGGTTGCATCATCAACGTCATGAGTTTGAAAGATAGTAGGAACAGAATGAATCACTTCTCAAGACTTTATAAACAACATATTTGACAATAATCAGTGAATTCCAAGCATCAACATCAGTGGCCTCAGTAACATTCAAAACTTTCTCATGCTTACCCCAATGCCAAGTTACTGATTGCAGCCAGTAACTCCACTTTCACATATAAATCTAAGGCCAGTATGTACACACAGAGTGAGCCCTAACCCTGCCTTTGATATTGATGCTATTTTTCTTACGTATTCTGATTTATTTTTTTTTTTTTTAAACTAGAAGCCAGCTGTTGAAATCTGGACTCAATTCTTCTACAGTGTGAAAGATCATGTCAAGTGGAGGCAACGACTCATTCCAGGATAAAGGACACTTTGTGATTTCTCAACTATGCGATCAACTATGGTTTTAGGCAAATGACTGATGTTAGATATTGGATTGTGTCTTTTTGAAAGTGTGCCATAACCTAGTGTTGCTTGAAATTGAGCACACGGCTTAGTAAGGACATATGGAAAAGGTCTTTGTGCTCATTCTTTCTGGAAAAATCATAGTTGAAACATGGAAGAGAAAGAGACAATGCTTTTTCAGTGGAATCTCTTTGCAATTGCTTAAAAACCAACCTTCATGACATCCAGAAATGGCATTTGTATATGCTCTTGATTTCTTTTCAAAAGCTGCTTCAAGGGAAGAATATGAATCCACATGCAACAGAGCAGAAAAAGGAGAATTCACTTTTTGGCTATAGCTGCCACCTCTGCCAGAGAAGCCTGGTGATGGGACCATTAGGAGGATACCTGGGTTACTTTCCTGTTTCATCACTTCTCTGCTGTGTAGAGCACAACCTGCACATAAGTTTTGTGCACAGCCTTAGGCAACTGCTTGTGCTCCCCTGTGCCTTTACTGCCATCTATATCTTGAGAACGATAGCACTTTGCTTTGTCACACAGATGTCACAAATCCATTAGAGAGAGAGAGATGTGTTTGCTTACTGGAGCAATGAGTTTGCTGCAAGTACCTGAATGAAGAGGCCAAAGAGACCCAGTGCCTTTGTAGACACGCTGCTTTAAGTCAAAGGGTGTCTTAATGTCTTCGTCACTGGTGGAAAAGGAGAACACAGTTGAAGGATACAGAAACCTTTCTTTTGCACTAAAATCATGGCTCTGTGAAAAAGAGAAAATGAGCAGGGAGAGTCCAAAATAGAGCTATCCTGCAGCACAAGGTGATATGGCCTAAGTCTCTTCCATTTTCTTTATAGAAAAATATTGAAAGATTTGTCTAAATCTAAATGTTACAGTTGGCAATGGCAATAGACAACACAGACAAAACAGGTATCTAGAAGAGACAGGACAGAGCCATCTTCTTGGAATTCAGTTTTTGTTGTGCCCTGATTAATATTTTAAGGTTCACTCAATTCACAGGAAAACCTGACTCAGAGATCTTGAGGAACTTGCAATCACAGAATTTCCTGCTTTGTGAAGTTTGCAGTGACAATAACTTACCCTCTCCTCAGTTTTCAAGTGTTAATATCCATGTCCCAAAATAAAGCAGATTCAATAAACCAGCAAATTATTGGTGTAGAAAAGCAGCAGTAAGGTGTTTACAAGTAAATAAAGTAATCTTATCTCTGTGTATTTATGAACTCCTACATCTGTACCTTATTTACGTGTAATGCTCCACAACTAGGAAAAAATATGGGCTTTGTCTCATTGGAAGGACTGGTTTATCTCTGCTCCTGACCCTTTAATTTGTCATCTAGCCAGCATCCCCTCAGTGAGAATGTTTCTGGCACTCCAAGGCTGCAGTTAACTTAATAAGGAATGTATGCACAGTTAGATAAATTAATTTCAAGGTCAAGCATACTGACAATGGAAAATGGATCCAAGCGGCAGGTAACAGAAGGAAACTCACATGCATACTGATACACTGTTAAAGGCAGATGTTACTAGATAATTTAACCTCAAATGTAACCTATGTTTTCCGTTGCCCTTTTCCATTAAAAGAATTGTAGCAGATGCAAAAATCAAAGATTATTCAAAGAATTAAGATATGAAAAACATGTTAGATCACTAAACTCCAATTAGTTAAATTAAATTGTATACCATTATCTACCTGTAGCTTTATTGGTAGCCAGCATTAGCACTCAGCTTGAGCAATAATAAAATTAGAGAATAACACTTTAATTGAATTGCACTTAAAAGGATCATGCTGACAAATGTGATTGTATCTGGCTGTAATGCACACCTTTTTCCAACGATCATTAAATCCAATGAAATGAAAGTCACAGGATGTTGACAGCTCTCTGAAATAATCTGTGAACCACGGTGCATCTTGCAGTTCCTAATCAATTTAGAGAAGCCTCATTAAGGCTCTGCAGCTAAAGAACACTTAAAAATCAAAATAAATTACAACATGTTATGGATAACTAGCTAATCATATCAATACAACAAGGATGTATTGTGTTGCAACAATTCATTTCCTTTGTAAGGAGTGTTTGCCAGGGATGATCTAGGAATTGTTATTCATAACTGCTATCAGCCAGTCCTAATGTCAAGTTTTTTCATCTTTGCTCATAATAAACATTTCTTATGCTGTGTCTTCACTATATTCTATATCTAATACTGGACTCTATGATTGCACGCCTGTTAATTATTTGTGGGTCTGTGTGTATATTTGTTTCTCTCCTTTGCTGTTTCTGCCTCTCTCTTGAGTATGCAGAAACAATGATGTGTGATTTTGGGAACAAATTAGACATTATCAGATACCCATGTGAATATTTCTTGGCAATTTTTGTTCCCCATGAGTAAGTACTTTGTTGCTGGATTATTTAACAGCCAATAACTCACCCTCACTCTCTCCTACCTTCGGTGGCTGTTTCCTTTTTATATGACAGCTAATACAAAAAAGTGTACCTTGATGTAACACTTACACATAAGCAATTTGAGCTGGGTAATTTAGCAGATTAATGAGACCAGCAAACAGGCATTTAAAACTGAGGCATATCTGTGGCACTCATTCTTGATCTACTTAGTCAACATGGACTAGGCCAGTCACCTTTCTCAGTGGACTCTTCCAAATCACATGATAAATCATTTTTACTCAAATATTTCTTTTTAAATATTCCCCCTCAGCCTGTGTTGATAAAAGCCTCAGGCATCAGATGGAGTGCATGGAACTAGATACAAGCTCCCTTCCTCCAACATGGACATTATATTTAGTCACTCTTGCTGTTGATTAATATTCCTTTACTTTGAGCTTTTGAGTGATTGTACAGTGTGACTTCTTCTCTCAAAGCATAAAATTGGATATAACACTAAAGAGCCACTATATAATACCATCCTGTTTTCTGTCCATTGGGCTGATTTGCATGGACCAATCCCGACTGACATGGGAAAGGAGTCAAAAATGCTATAGTAGATTAAGAAGAATATGATATTGATGTTAAATACAATTTATAAAACAGAATTCCAGACAACATATGGATATCTACATACCATTTTAAACAGTTTTTAATGCTTGCCCAACGTATACAAAGTGCCTATTGCACACAGAACATACTGCTCAGCAAAGTCAATGGTGAGTACATAAATATTTGAGGAGGGTTTAGAGATTTAAACATAAAGATAACACTTCCAATAACTGACCAGAGGTTTAACAACAATTAAAGTTAATATTACTGGCATCATGGTAGTACCTAAAGTCCAGTCAAGCCAGAACCCTTTTGTACATGACAGAAAACAGAAACAAAAACACCACAAACATCTGATGTTCTTCTTCAGGAGTGCAATGAGGGTTTGAGCCATCAAAAAAACAAGCACTCCTAATCCTAAGCATCTGATCCAGCTCTGAGCAAGTCCCACTGCTGTAAGCCCCTTAAGCAGAGGAATGCATGCTTGCCTCGTACAGCACAGAGAAGGTGAGCCCTTTCAAAAGGTTAACTTGGCAGCTGCGTGTGTGAGTTCATCTGGGATACCCCTGAAAACCATTTTCTTGCCCCTCAAAACACCCCTGTTCACTGCCTGATCTCCTCTGTCATAATGCACTATGTACACATTTCCATAGCCAGGCAGAAGTAGGGTTTTATCCTGCACTTTACTCTCACTTCTGACAGCCATGACAGAAACCACTAACTGCACCTGAATTACAGTCGTGACACAGAGATGGGAATGGGAGGTTGTAAGTCACTGCAGTCTTGGACAAGTTCAGCTGGATGGTCGGTACACAGCAGGGAGCTTTGTCCTTCCACCTTGGACCATCACCTCCAGTCTTGGAGAAGGCACTTTAAAAGAGTGGCCATTTTTTCTAGTGCACTTAATTTTCCCTTTTCCCGGGCACAAACAACTAGCACTGGATGCTAAATGGATGCAGGACTAGAAACACACAACTCGAGTATGGATCTTACAAAGGAAAGAAACCCTGAAGACAAAACCAGAGATTCTGGGAAGCTGAACAGGTGTGTGCATCCACCAGTAAGATTCCCTCATTCTTTCAAGAGAAGTATTCAACCTTCTCATATATTGAGGTGCTGAAGGGCTCATGTTGTGGAAATAAAGGTCTGTTTACAAACACCTGCACTCTAAAGAGATACAACCATCCACTGGATCCAGGACAAAACAGCTACTTGAGACTGGGAGAAAAACAGGGAAAGCTCAGCAATGTAAGGGAAGAAAACTCAACTGTCAAGCATCATGCTCCATTTTGCTATATGGAGCAATCTTTACATAAGCCAGCAATTAATTAGAAACAATATAAATTTGTGGTAATGAAAAATAACTAATGTGCAATCATTTCTAGTGAGAAATTTCATCAGGCTATTTCTTGAGCCAATAGCTCTGAAAGTGGCAAGACTGGACCCAGTAACAAATGGGTTTTGGCTATGTTTATGAACAGGAATCCTGTCCATATTTCAAGGCCTGTATTAGAGAGGGAATGATGACTAGGCCTGCCAGAATACTAAGAAAAAAGCAGATGAGCCCCTGGGATTTTCTGTCATTCAAGTCCCTGTTATCACCAACTTAGTGTCGTGCACACACCTCCCATGGGGCCCTTCTCTGTCTGAATATGATGACAGTAACTGAGTTTCTTCCGTTTAAGTGGGGAGCCCACAACCGTGGGCAGTTTTGGGGCTGCTGAGAGGCTACATAATGCCTCCCTGCCTGCAAAGGAGAACTGTACCTACCAAAGGCTTTCCTGTCCTTTTCACGTGTTTCTGTCCCACAGAATTAGCAGCTATTCAGCAGACGATCCTGTAATGCACAGCCCAGGCGGATGTACATGGTTTCTCTTTACATGTGCAATTTTGGTTTGCAAAAGGCTGAGTTGTGATGTCTGCAGTTACTAACTGCTAGAGAGTGCCAGTTCCAAGATGAAGCCTAAACATAAATCAAAACTTAACCAAACACAAATTTTCAGAAGCTTTAGATAATAATCAACACAAAGAAAGGTATTTGACATTTATTTCTGCATTCTCATTTCTTGATTCTGTAAAAACCCTTAGTTTTCACCCTAACTACAATGTAAAATCTCTCTCTGTAACCATGAGGTCTAAGAACTTCAGAAGTAGAGACTACCACATTTTCACCTATTTCCAGAAATAGAAGTACTAAGAAAACCACCAAATATTCACAGTTTCCTGATAAGACCATTGCAGCTGGCAATGGTGGAAGATTACAAGTTGCAATACAAGCTAGCACTGGGCTCCAGGCTTGCCTCTGGCTGACCTTGTGAGTTCATATCTCAGGAAAATCAGATTAATACGAGTCGTGCATATCAGGAGATGGGCTGTGTGGGGTATATTGGGCTCTCCATACACTCAGTACATGGCACACAGACAGTACTAGACGCCATTTGAAGCTTGAATCCATTTGTAACACCCATAGCTTAGTACAGAACTTCTCTGAACTGTTTACAACTTCTCTCTGAAAAAATCCTTCCCTACATATGGGTTAAAAAAGTATGTCTGTGAAACAGAATCACATACATTTCTCATTTTCCACAATTCCTTCTCTCTCTCCCCCAATTCATTTTCAACTTATTCCATTGTACGCATTCTCAGTACCCACTCACCGTTCCTCCAAAGCAATTTTCCTGCTTAAATGATACTCGAATAATGTTAAAAAGATTTTATTTATTTTTTTATTATCAGATTATAGTTCACATGTGAATCAAAATTGCATTAAGGGTCTAATCCTGCCACCATTGAAATCAGTTGTGGTTTCATTCAATGAAACCGAAAGGTCTCTCTCCCATAACTCCAGGCCTAGTGATGACCATTTATTATTCATAAGTACAGTCTGGGACAGGCTGATAAATGACCCCTAACCATCCCACTCAATTTCAAAAGGGGAAAGAACCAGAATGAACTGATTAATGGCTCCAGCAATCTCAAGTCTTGCTAACCTTACCTTTACAGGGATAGGGAAATGCCTGATGGGTATAATATTTATATAACAAAGCAATTACCTCTGTAATATGGATTGTTTCAGGATGCATTCAGTCTAGTTCAATGTAGTGAGGCTGTGGAAGACCTCATCTGACATAACATGTAAAATTGATAGATGGAGGTTTGCACTGTCCAGTTTGTTTACAAAATACAAGTAGAGATGATCTCAATGACAAAGCCGGCACCAGTCAGGGTACACGTAGCCTTTGCTCCAGAGGGCTGTGCCCAAAGGGAATTCATGTTCTTTTGACTTAAGTGGAAAGGCTGTGTTAAAGCAGCAAGAAATGGTGAGATTACTGGGCAAGATGTGAGAAGACCTGCTTAAGACTGACAAAGCAGTAAGTAGCCTGAAATAACTGGATCATCCATACCTTAGCTAGCCAGTAAAAGCCTGGATCCAGATGCATCTATCTGTCTGGGTAGCTGGTAAAATGTCCTGAATGACTTTGAAATAATCCAGTAAACCCACAAAATTACTGGTGAGAGGGCACAACTCAAAAAGACAGGAATGCAGAAGTCAATGGCTATGAGAAGTCTCCAGGGACTCAAACAGGCTGCAAAGCAAAAATTACTAAATTCAGCAAAAGAGGGCGAAAGCAAAGAGAAAGAAGTTCTGCTCTGTAGAGGACAGCAAAGCACTACTGTTGGGAGCATGCAAAAAGGAAAGATAGCACTGAATGAAAAGCATGAGCTGAAACAACCTATCAGACGCTTGGCTGCAGGAGAAAAGCCATTATAATTTGGCCTTATCTGGTAGCGATATGAGGCAGCATCAACTTTCAGCATAGATGACTGGTGTTCCAGCACAGCATGGCACGGCACGGCACGGCACGGCACGGCACAGCACAGCAGAGCACAACTGGGTGGCCACTGCCCCGCTTCTCCCTGTAGCTGTGGGGTGGGTGCCTGCAGAGAGAGGGCAGCCTTCCCTTTCAAAACTGACCTGTGTTACCTGAAAAGCTTTCAGCTGGCGCTAAAAAAGGATAATGGTGCCTTCTCCTACAGGATGTTCTCTAGGTGGGAAGTGAGAAATGGCTGGTCCACTTGCATATGGCATTTGTGCCTCAGCTCTCCAAGAGCCACACTCCCATGCTTGTTCCCATCCTTCACACCCCTCGGGTAATGAGAGTGAAGCAAATAACAGCGGTGACCTACTTCCAGTCTCTTTCCTCAAGGAAGCTGTCTCATCGAAAGCTCTCCGTGAGCCCAGTTCAGCCTCAGAAATCCAAACAAAGCAGAAATGTAAGATGCCAAATAGCAGGCAGGATGCTCTGAACACCTGTGAGTGGTCGACAGGTACTTGAGTGGACTGGGCCCATTAAGAGGTGAAGGAAATAGGACAGTAATTTCACAGACTGTCTCAAGAAATCCTGCAAGAAGAAACTGCTTCTCCTCCTGCAGGCAGACCCCTGCGGACACAAAGCACTTCACCCTCCATGAGCTCTATGCTGGACTGACATCTAACACAACAGAAGTTGCAGCAAAGCAGGTCGTTTAAGAATTGCAGCAAACCTGGTCAAAGTCTGGATTCATGGCAGAGAATCAGAGATAGTAAACCAAAGAGGAGAGGTAGAATGATAAAAACAGAACTTTCAGCAAAAAGACCAAATACACTTGTAAGTGATCTCAGCTGTAACAACTAACATGCACCAGCTGTTAAAAGGTGCAAACTGAAAGTCTTGGGCAGACCAACAACTTGACCAGTTCTGCTCAATTAGGAACAGGGCTGCATCTAAGATGTGTGCCAGTAGACAGTGTGTTTATTTTAACCAACTAGTAACCTGAACATAGCTAGAGCTCCCTTTAGCACTGCTGCTTTATTTTGAGCCCATATTTCTTGCTGAACAGGCTTCAATTTTACCCTCTGAAGTTTTCCTTCCTTCTATTTTATCCCCTTGTGAAAAGCCACAGAGAGAATCACTCTGACCAACATGATACGAATGGTTTGGATCATTGAGTGTAATATGCTATTCATATTTGCACTTCAAAACATTGTGCTTTTGCAGTTAAATGCAATCCTCTGCCATCTCTTATAAGATGAGCAATAGAAATACCAGGATCTTTCCTCATATGCTGGCACAATATGTCACCTCCAGGTTTACCCCTGCTGGCTTACCCCAGGTCCTGATTTACCTTAACAAATGTCCATGTCCCTAAGACCATGTAAAAGCAGCTGGAAGACTATGGATTTCAGTGTCCTCTTGACATGCAGCACTGCTTCAGAGACATCTCAGCTCAGGCTCCAGTTCTTGGTTGTTTTCCCACTAGATTTCAAGAATTTGTGAGACATCATTTCATTTGCTTTTATCTTATGATGGCTCGTTCAGCCCTCTTCACAATTAGACTTTGACATTTTTATGGCTCAGAGTGGCTGCTTTTTTTTTTTTTTTTTTTAAGTAGGTCATGTGAAACACGAATGTGTTGCATCAACACTACAAGAAGACTTGGTGTAGCTCAATTCAGGTGTTCAGCATTTGATACCGCTACTCTGCATGCTACCCATCTACCATATCAGTGGGTGCCCCCATCTCACCTAGTACTTCTTCAGAGAGGGATGAAAGGAAAAGGAATCTTTCTCAGAGGAACTGGCAATTTATGGGAAGAGCCAGGAATTAGAGATCTAGTTATACATGACTGCTGCATGTCACACCTGACACATCTTCTACCTGACAGCCATGATAGGTCCAAAATATTTATCCTGACAGGCAGATAGCGTATGATGGAGTTACTGACAATATATTCTTTTCTTCCTCTCCCTCAGAGAAGAACAGGCTACTTAGTTCTTTACATCAAGCAGCAATATGACTCATGCACATCTTGAAACCCAACCATTGCAGCTGATGAGAAAGCTTTCATGAGAAAGAAGGTATATGATTAATTCTATGAGATAGTTCATCAGCTGATTGCATAAAATGCCTGAGAAGCAGCAGCACAAAACTTGAAAGCTAAGGAACATGCTCCTGCAAGGCACATTCAGAACTTCAAAACACACATACTTGTTGGACTTAAAGGACCAACAACAAACTTATATGTCAGGGCACTGAACTACTTGACTCACAAACAATTAAAGCATTCTTTCGGCATAAATTATATTTTGTAGGGCAATTTTTCTTAGGCAGTATGTCCAACAAAGGGGATATGCTCACAGGAGTTGTACCAAACTCTTAGATTTCTGTTCCTGTAAGTTTTGGTCAGTATAGCTGCTTGAGTTTAGTGAGATGTGGCCTGGACACCCAAACTGACACTGGACGCCCTCAACTAGATCTGCCAAACTGATGCTGGGGACTTATTTCTGGGGCAGCAGGAGACGTAATCTTCACAAAAAGTGGCATTGAGTTGTATGGTTTTGGGTTTCCTAAATTCTGCATATGGGAATTCCCATGCTTACTATTTTAGGTGGGAAGGAAAGATGCCCATGATGAGAAACCCCTCTCTTATTTCAGACCTGTCTCTGCCTCTAGCGCTTTTGCAAAAGAATTACAACTGCACTCATATATTTCAAGGTTGGTGTCATTCAGTTTCTGAGTCAGTTTGGCAAGTCCTATATTTAAGAGGCATTAAATCTGTGTGGATTTATAGCTAGCTGATCATACTCTCAAATGGAAGAGCACTCAAGATTTAGTACTAACAGCTCCACTTCTTTGCTTCTAAATGCACAAACCAATTTTTCCCAACATGGTGTCCAACAGAATTGTTACACTTGCAATAGTCACACTTGCAATTGTCTTAGTACCAGAAAGTCAGGACAGACTCTGAGCTGCTCTCAATTTCCTAATTGCCTCCATAATATCAGGGCTTCATGTTTACTTGAAATACTTGAAGGAAACCACTCTAAGGCTGCTCTACAGAGTAACAGTTCCAATATGTGCATAGACATGGCATTGCACTGCTGGTGAGTTGTCTTTATCTGACAGCTGGTTTCAGTCTCAAAGGCAACAAGACTGGAAGGAGTTTGTTCGCATCTGGTTACAAAAGATCTTATAAACATGCCTGATGTGACTCAGGGTTAAAGAGTATCTACTCTGCATCTTAGAGTCTTCTTCAGGTAGGTTTCTCATTCTGTTTACTCTCAAGCAACATTTTTCAATCAGGTGTAGAGACAAGCAGAATAAAACAGCCTCGGGATCTAACCCTTAATGCCCAGTAAGTGCACATTGACACTCAACTGTAATTATTTTCCTTTCCTAACTTGAGATACAAAATGTCCTGTCTGCCAAGAACAGCCCAGCACATTTATGCCTGTCTTTGCTTGATGCAGAATGATTTTCCACTGTAGATTCATTATGTCATTGAATTCAGTCACGGGAATATTAACATTTTCACACATGTGGGAACTCATCTTGTGAATGTAAAGCTCATTTATTACAGCGATTTCTTCAGAGGCTGTAGCATACCTATTTTGTAATGAGTCTTATAATAAGGACAGATTCTGAACTGGTGAAAGCATGCAAATTCACCTGAAATCTGGAGTTTACAGCCAAGACTATTTATTGCTGGCAATTAGTAGTGTATTTTTCTGTTTTTTCTTTTTTTTTTATTTATTTTTTCTTTTTTTTCTGGCATCTTGAGTAATTTATAATATAATGTAATAAGGGAAGCTTGGGGACTTTGTAGCAGAGTGGCTTTTGATTGCTTATTCTAAACTCACTAATGACTGATAAGATTAAACAATTTAAAGAGAAGGGCCATCTCCAAAGCCCCACTGCAGGATGTATTACACCTTTGGACGATGCTTGGACTATTGCACTGAAGCCTCAGAAAGAACTGACTACGCTCTCTCATTCTATATAGCAGAATGAAACATAATTTAGACATAAATGTTAACCTAATAATGCTATGTAGTTATTGCATCATAATTAGAGCATTTCTATTTTGGAATATTAGTATGCTTAGAAAATGCAAACCACTCATGTTTATGAAACTCTCACCCAGTTAATGCTGTTAGTTGTGAGCACAGAAACAAACAAGGTGTTTTGGTCAGATATTCACAAAACTGTTAAGAGAAAATTAAATGAGATCAGCTGCAGTTTTGAATATATATTTGCAAATTATTTTCCTTAAAACATCAACATCTAATTATCTGGGTCAGCCAAAGAAGGAGCAACATTTTTATTAAGAAGCAGCTCCTTTCACAGATGTCATAGCTATGGTTGATATTAAAATAAGTAATAATGAAAAAAGAACTCTCATTTTATTGAATTAGTAAGAGATGGTCTTCCTGGTGGCTGGAAAGAGAAACCCCAGTAAAATGCACCTTTAGAGTTTCCTGGAAAAGTGATGAATTTAAAGTTTCAAATAAAGCAAACATACCAATTCAAAAATTGATATTCTTCATCACGTGAAAGCAGATATTAAAGATATAATTCTCTTTAATTTCATACTTATGCTGTCATTGATATTATTGTAAAGAAATGTTATAATTTGGCTTAATTTTTCTGCATGAAAAATCAAACCCTAAGTATGTTTGAGTATCCTGTTCATGAAGCTTTTTTTAAACATTGTATTCTCACTCTTATTTGAAATAACAAAGCAAATAAATTTGATTGCATCTTTTAACTTCCATTTGAAAGCTATAGGGCCAGGCTTCCTGCCCAGTGAAAGCTGTGCCTTTGCCCTGATGTAGATTTATGCACCCAAGCACAGATTAGGGATGAAGTCAAGCACCCAGGGTAGTAGAGATGGACTGCCCAAACCTGGTTTCGTGTCCATCACATAATACCTGTACCCTGCTGCTAATGAATACACAGAAATGCTCATATAGTGGCAGGAAGAAATCATAGCCAAAATATCAGCATGCAGCACGAACATGTGAGCAAGTCGCTCAGAGTGCACTCAGTTCTGACTGTACAGTGGGTTACACTGTGCAGCAAGAGAGAAGTAAACTACCCCGTACCTACACAAGACAACCACTGGGTAACAGTGTGCATTTCTGGTTCACACACACAGGAGTTTTGAGAAGGGAAAGGAGGATAAAGGCCTGTAAAGTCTAAAGCAAATACAAGTACTGACAGCAGCAACAAGAAAAATACCACTGTTGGCCCCATCATTGTAGAATAAAGATTTAACACATGAAAAACAACCAGGCTAATGGCTGGGAAGTTCAACACCTGAAATTCCTGATCTATCCAGACAGACCCTCACTATTTTCAAGCAAATCTCATCCTTTCTGAATGTCTGAAATGTACACGACTAAAGTGGAAATAAGAAGAAAGACCATATAGTTGCCAGTATGAATTTTCAAGCTTCTGAAAACATAATAAAGGAAAAGCTGATCTATAGTTTACCTTCCAAGTATGTGTCAAGTACATGCAATGAGGCAAAACTGCACCCTGAAGGGTTAATTTGGTCCTGAAAATCATGTGTCCGTCATCTCTCTGCACGCAGTAAATGAATTCAATCCCACTCTATGCACAAGGGCCATATTTTCCTGTAAACTCCAGCAGATGAGTAGACACATCTGCAGAGGGCTCTGCCAGTGAGTAAAGCATTTTCCAAGCCTGCAGTCCAGATCCACAGATTAGGGGATAGATGATGCCCAGTCACAATATCTGACCTCTGTAGAAAAAGCATGATTTTGTTTTTCTCCATACAGTCATCGACATGTGATCAGCACATTATCCAGGGCCAGATGATCTGGTCTGCAGACATCAGCCAGTGCAAGTACAGACACCGTGAGTGCCTGTGTGCGCAACACTTGGGTGGCCCCGCATGGAGGCAGTTGGCTGCATGTGGTGGCTACAGTTGCTCCACGCGTTCAGTGCAGTACCTGGGATGCTCCTATCCCCATTTACAGACACAATGCTGTCCACACACTCTACAGCTCCAGCTCTGAGCTGAACTGGGGCACAGAGGATCTGTGCGCCGTGGTGAGAGCCCTTTTGCAAACAGCTGCCGCAGGGAGCAGTGCAGGAGCCTGCTGTACCGCTGTTACCAGGGACTTTCCAATATCTGAAGTGTTCCAGCTCAACTTTGCCTCATAAAACAGAGCTGGCTGTGTTGCTAACCCTCAGCACTGAATAACCATAAAGCAGAAGTCACACATAAATCACACCTAAATGCCTTCTGGGTTTTGAGCCTTTAAAGTTCATGTTTTCAGGCTCTTCTCCATAACCGTAAGAAATAAAATGTCTCTTTTTACATGAAAATTGAGATAATTTCCTCACCATTGGAATCCAGCAGCTAGAACTTTAAGCAAATAATGCAAGGCTAGAGGTGAACTCTGGGAGGCTGGTGATGCTTGGTTTCTGCCAGTCTGTGAAAGACGAGGTGTGAAGCCCTGAGATGTCTAGGGAGCATCCCTGAGGTCCCCTTTAAGCTGGGGTTTGTGTGCACCACCATTAGCACAACAGTCTGAACTCTTCACCTCCACATGCCACCCAGCACTAACTAGTTTGGAGGGTTGAGTCTGGAGGCCAGCCAAGCTTTGACACAGATTCTCTCTGAGAAGCACATTGTGGTTACTTTGTCCATGCTATTGTCCACCTTACACTTACCTTGTTCTCATGCGATTGAGTAAAACTATACCCATTTTATACCACTATACCCATCTTAAAATGGCTTTGTAATGAGACCCTGTAATTTAACAAAAGGTCCAATTAGGAGCTTTTCTTTGTTGCCCTGTGAAGCCATCTCTTCAGAAAGCCAAGGAGCACATCCCACAAGGTATGAGGCTCTAACACTTGTAAGCAAATGGTCATCTTTTGGGTATGCATCTGGGTCATTATATAAACAAAGGACAAGGAACACAATAGGGCCACTGCGTTATTGTATATGGGATACTTTTAGGCAAATATTTCAGCTGCAGATGGTAAATACAGCTTCAAAGCATAATGATAAATCTAACTGTGAAATAGCTGAGTCAGGTGCATTTACTAAAGTGTGGTGAGCCAAACACTAATTACAGTGTGGTTGCACCAAGATTAGTGTTGCATCTGACATATTTTAAACATGGGCTCAAGCTAGTGCCGAATGAATTTGATGAATCTCCGTGAGTTCCATCCATAGGCATTTTATCATGGCTAAAGAAGGAAGTGGCAAGAGATACAGAGCATGTTAGAAGATCTGTGCTCATTTCTGAGAATCAGCACCAAGTTTTCCTGGAGCCCTGACCAAGTGGCTGCAAAGTTTAGTCACTCACAGGTGTTTTGCTGCCATCTGTCAACAGCTGATTATTGCAAACCTGTTTACTCAGTCTAGTGCTGTGAGAGAGAACTTGCTATCTTTGCTCAATCTTTTTATACAGCTCCTGAGCATCTTCCTCCAGAACCAAAGTGCCCCAGGGCTTTGGGAAATTGCAATCCACATCCCTAGATGAGCTTCACAGCTGGCCCCTACCTCTATCAAGTTCCCAAACTTTAATTCTGGCTCAGAGTCCTGAATTTTGGAGACTTAATTATAGCACTGTCATTCAGAGGAAAATCTTCACAGGCTGGGGTATTGCCATTACTTGCTAGATGCATCCACACCCTGGTACTGATTACATGCATTACTGACCTCAGCTGAACCATGAGAACAATAAGGCTAGCCCTGGTCAGGAATCCTTCTGACAAAACCTGGTTTCACTAGAAGACACAGACGAGCATCTAATGTGTTTCGCAGACACTTGCTGCACATACTGAGCTCCAGACAAACTACCAGTGGGCTTTGGCTGTGCCTGGCAGCTCTCAGTGGGTGACCAAGACACTCGTGTGTCCAAGATCCATCAGCCTATGGAAGAAGCTGGGCTAGGTCTAATGTGCAAGCTAATTTCTGCCTGAATTGGAAAAAGGACATCAGTATACGCCAAAGGGTTTTGGACAATACAGGAGCAGGTCCAGTGCCATATGGTTTGCAGCAGAATGTGGGTCTCTGCATGGCCTCCTTTTGCCATGGATGTAGTTGGACACTAAATGTTTTTTACTTACTCTTGTAGATCCAGAACACTTGAAAATCTTCCCCCAGCAGATTGATAACCTGGCCATAAAGAAGTAGCTTTATGGGTCTGACCATCACCACTGGATTTTTCCAATGTGAGAAGGATTTTATTAAATACATATTTATAAGTTTCTATTTATAAATATCTATAAATATAAATTGTTGTACAAGAGGATACCTAACTACTAATAGCATCTTCTTATCTGCAACCTTCAAACAGGACATTCAGCCTAAGTAGAGGCACAACAGGTTTATTTCAACCTGATTATGTCTCTTTAGGTAGAGAAATTCTAATCTTGCTCAACAAGCATTTTACAGAGTGAATGGGTTAGGGTTAGGGTTATATATAAGGGTTATATAAGATATACATGCTAAACCAAAAAGTTTCCAGGCTTTTGTTGTTTCTGCCTCCCTGAATCACCTTCTTCATCAGTAGCATTACAGTAAGTTAGCCATGAAGGAACTAAAAGCAGCAAAATGCTTGACATCAAATCATCCCAGTGTTAGAAAGTAAGGTTCAGCATTACTGCACCTTCCCATACAGCACTATGCCTTTAGGAATACTTTCATTTGATTAGACTGATCCATTGGCTCCTAGTCCATATTACCTAACCCTCAAACCATTATGCCTTATTGAAAATAATTGGTAATGACAGTTTCGGGTTTAATATTTAATACAGTGGTTAAATGGAATTGTACTGTTTGTGGTTATAGTTTCCATTGACTAATAAGCAAGACTAGAGCAAAATGCATTTTTCCTCAGCTATTACATTAGCAGAAAGCTAAACACCACGTTACTCATAATAGCCTTAAACATTTTCAGAGAAACAGGTCCCAAGGCCAAGTCAAATATTACATTGATTTGTGGTTTACTTGTTTTCCTTCTTATTACTGGAGGACTGTCTTTTTACTAGCTGTAAGGAATGCTCAAGGTGGATGGACTGACAGGCATTTCTTTGCATGTCAGGCCAACTTCCCAACACCCCTTCACACAGCTCCTGGTGCACGGGCTCCTCCTGCCTGTGCAGCTGCAGGAGCAGGGTGCAGAGTCCTCTGAATCCCTCTGTCTATTTCCATGGCAGCTCCTGTGCCCTTGGCCGTGCCAGCTTTGCTTCATGCCAGTGACCTGGGCTGGGTTAGAAAAGCCTGCAAAGAAAAGGAGATGGGGCTTTCCTCACCCAAAGCTGCCATATTGTGACAGTGCCATCTCAGAGAAGAAACCTTCTGCACTTTGCTCCCTTTTCTGCACAACAGAAGAGGAACGCTGGTGAAGAGCAGGGCTTGAGTTGCTCTGAGATATCTTAAATTAATGACAAACATATGGAGGTTTGTCCTGCAAGGGCTCACCCACCTGTACAAATTTTGGGTCAGGTTACCTGGTGTCTCGCCAGTAGCTTCAAAAGAGCTTTATTTATTTACTGTAGCCAAGAATTTGGCGCTCTATTTTTTAATCTGCCCACATCTTTCACCTCCTCCTGTAGCTCTTGTTCTCCCAGGGCTTTTTTTTTGCCATTAACACTCCCAGTTCTGGATGATTATTACATTAGCAGGAATTCCAGCTGAGGGTGGGGCTCACTCCCAGCATATTAGTCAGTGTGGATCTCCACTCCCCCATGGCTCGGTTCCCACCAGTATCACAGCAGGCTTGTACATACTGCAACCACTGCTGTGATTTACTGGAAAGAGACCCCTCACATGTCATTCGTAATCTGAGCGGATGAGACAGAAATGACACCCAAGTATCTCAATTACAGAAATAAAACTAACATTCACTAAACATTCTGTATTTTACCAGTGCCACGTGTTGCTTCTGCAAACCTTTCCTCCTTGCTTCTATGAGCTGAGCTTCTGCGCATCACCTTGACTGCAGAAAAACCTAGACTCTAAATACAATCAGAAGCACACTCCAAGGACCAGATCTTTCAAAAAGATGAGTAGCTTTGCAGATGTGCTAACTACCTGTTCTCTATAATTTTATTTGGGACCTATACTCAGCCTCAGACCCTGAATTCTTAGAAAAGGATTCTCCAGCACCAAAAAATTAGTGCTGAAATTTGGTTTTACAAATTCTTCACCACACTGAGACAAGAGATGATTTGAGAAGTCCCGTAGCAGCATGTATCCTTTCAGAGATAAGTCTTCTAATTCCATAGGTCACATTTCAACTCTACCTCAGATTTATTGACAAATAATTCACACCACTTACAACACAACTGTCCTTTATTCAACCTCTACTTTAGGAGTACATCCAATGAACTTCCTGAACTAGGTGGTCAAGCAAGGTTAGCTTCACAGATCCTAAGGTGGGAGAGGAAAGTGATTTTTTATCATTGAAATGTCTGAGACCTCACATTATAACAGAAAGATCAATTTACCAAAAAGGGAAATAAGATTGCTGGGTGGACCCAATGCTTAAAACAGACTTAGCATTGTTTTTGAACTTATTTAGAAGAACGATGGAGAAACACAGCTTTGTTTCCATTTATAAATGTTCAAAATGACAACCCAAATTTAGGACTTGACAAGTGCCAGGCTGACTTAATTGGTAACAGAAGTACCATATTTTTAGCTGAAACATAGGTACACCACAGGCATGCAACCTGCCCCAGCTGACCGCAAAGCTGGCTGGAGAAAATCAAGATGGAGAAATGCCTTATGAGGTTCATTTGGTGTTCATCTGGGATATGATTCTCCCATATATGCCTGTACCTCACCAGTGATGCCCACAGACTCACATTGGGGTAGCATTTTGAACTTATTTTGCCCTGATATCAAACAATGACTACCCCTACATACAGCTCTCAAGAAGGAAAATAAGAGACATTTGAGACTACTCCTTCAGTATCAAACATACTTATTGTAGATTGAGATAGCTTCATCAGCAATTCCCAATAAATTTCTCTTAAATTTCTTCTAGTTGGACATAAAATGGTGTAATTCATTTGCAGGGGCTGAAAGAGAAAACCTAGGAGAAGCCACTGACATTTCTCTTTCAGAAGCAGCTGCAGTTGCTTCCTGAATTTTGCCGAAAATTGGGGTTTCTCATTGTCAACTACCCCAGGGTGTGTGTCACCCCCAAGGAAGCCCGGTGAGCCCGTATACCAGCTGCGTGGGATCTGGGCCTTTGGTGGCAAGCCCTGTTCCTGCTGCTCCCTGTTTGTTATCAGCACCTGCAATAATGCCAGCACTTCCGTGTCACAAAGCACAGCAGCAGCAGCAACAGGGGTGATCGGCTCCTCTCCAGGCAGGCCCAGTTGCTCCATGTGTGCTGAGAGCTTCTGAAAGCTGTGTGCAGTTAGTGACTTACTTCTTAAGAATTCCTTCAATGCAAAGCCATATGTAAAATAGATCCAGTCAGGAACTGAAATCATTCCTAAGTATAAATTATTATATCATTCATTTTTACCTGCTCACAGAGGGAAATGCACCTTGTGCACCATACAAATCCGATTTAAGCTCTGAGAATAGGCTCTAAGTAGGACTTAAGTAGTACAGAGGCTGTTAGGCTGACCCTCTGCACTGGGGTTAATTTCATCCAAAAGCTTTTCCAAGAGATAAGGAAACAATCTTTCATGTACAAAGTGCTCGAGGAAACCAAGAAACAGTAAAAGAATCTGCCTGCTTTGAAAGCTTTGTATCTCACCTCACCACTCAATAGAGAGATGTGTTGTGTTGACGTACTCTAGATTATACCTTAGCCAAACGGTGAAGTTAAAAGAAAACAGGATCCTTTGACACTGTTTTAGACAACCCGTAATACGGCACTATCATTAACTGAAGTTTACAAAAGGCTTCTATTTACATGTCTGCAGAAAATAGAACGGGGCGCAGGATGCTGATTGCAGTGTAAATGTTAACTAAGGGACTAAACGGCACTCGCTGGGGGTGCGGAAAACCTACTGCAAACAGAAAGAGGAGAAAACAGCCTCGCTATCCAAAGCAGCCCTGCATCTCCACAGCAGGCTGGCTTTTGATGAAATCAGAATATTCCTTATTACTGAACAACTCAGTCATGCTACAGGAATGAAGGGCAAGATTAATGGGAGATATCTGGCAATTCAAAAGATGGCTGTGGAAAGGTAGCTCAGTGCTGAAAGAACAAAAGACAGGCCTAGACATAACTCAGCCTCTCTGCTGGCTGTTTCCAGAAAACAGCTCTAGAGCTCGTACTCTGAAGTTAAAAGAGATGGTACTTTGGAAATCAAATGTTGTTTTCATGGCAAAACTTCACTCTGTTGTTCACACCTGGACTATTATATATATGTGAAAATCTATTGAGTTCACATTGGAAAAGTGGGACTTGGCTACAGGCAAGTGAATCCACATCTGTTTTGCTTCTGGGGTGGTTTGGAAATGGGAGGGGAGAGGAAATCCTAATTCTAAACAATTTTCTGGAGAAAGAAGAAAATACTTTTCAGCAGGCAACAGATGAATTCAGGTGCATATTAATTGCTTTTAATTTCAATATTAAAACCCTCATAATAGTACTGATGCCTAGAATATGATCATTAAGGATGAAGGCTCCAAGCTTAGATTATTTACAGACCAGGGCTGTTTTGAGTAGTGCTGTGTCCTTATTTCCTCCTGCTTTCAAAAACATTGCCAACATGGCTGCACATAAGGACCCCTGTAGAGGTGAATGCTACTTGTGACTTCACTGTTTGTAACCAAATGGTTTTAGCCACAAATAACCCTAAAACGACCTCCATTCATGACTAGCCTAGGGCTGAATTGGAAATGGCACCTTTGAGGAGAAAGCAAGTACCAGCTTGTGCTTCCCCACTGCTGTCAGTAGGGCCAGGCCACTTTACAGTCACTGTAGCTCTTGTCCCCTATTCATTTTATGGAAATTTGTAATCCCAGGGTTTGTACTTCACCCAAGATTTACCAGAATTTGACCCATTTGCAAGTTTAGACATCCCTCTGAGAGATCAAGTTGAATGTTTTATTCTATTATGTAGCTATTAAGATCCAGCCCTGCAAAGTTCTGCTGTGACCAGCTTTCCTCAGAGGAGCACTTCCCTGCAAGACCTTTGCATCATAGATGTGCTGTGTCACATGCTCAAGTATCATGTGTAGCCACACATTGTCGTTAACCACTCTTTAGTAGGCAACAGGGTGAAACGTGTCAGTGAACCATAAACCCAGACTGATTTAGAAGATAAATTGTAATAGCCCAGGAGTAGCTGTTACAGGCTTTCCTGTCAATACCTCACCTTTGAAAAAAATCCCTAAATACTTGCTACTAGTATCAGATGTAATGGCTGTCAATAACATGTACTTTAAATCGTCCCCAAACGCATTACATAATCTGCAGTTAAAATGTCCATCTTGCCAGTATTTGAGGGAGCCACAGCAAGTGGCCCTGTCCTCTGGAACACTCCTGGAAGCAATGCTGCTCCTTGTTTTTCCACATTAACCCTTCTTCACTGCCTGACCCACCTCTTACTATACTCTAAGGCGAGGATAAGACACAAGAGACAGAAATTTTTAGTGTAGCTGCTTTAGGTACAGTGGCAAAGGTGGTGTCAGTTGTTCTTGCTCCCTCTCCTACAGACAAGGGTGATTTCCAAGCAGCATCATTTTGACGATGCAGGCTGCAGTGTGGCCATGTTAACGGTGATGAGCCATGAAACTGAGGTGGAAATGAATGGGAAGGAGCAGCCCAATGGGGCAGAGATATCTTGCAGCAGTTTCTTGGCCAAGTAATGTGTGTTACATTGATGCATCTGTCTAGGAAGCAGCAAGCTGTCCTCTGCTCTTTCTTTGTCCCATCTTTCAGGCCATGGGTTTGCATTTTAGGTAACAGTACTGCAGTACTGCCATGTGCAATTGCCTGCTGGTGTGTTGGCAGCTGATCTGGGCACATATGCAACCCCACAGGCATTACCACCACTGAAGATTCCTGTTGGTTAGGAGAGAAAATGAGTGGCACACTGTGATTACACAAAGTAGGGATCATGATAATTACTGGATAGCTTCAAGAGGGAGAGAGGAGGAATCATTTTTCATATCACAAGTATTAACTGTCAGTGCTAATTATCAGTATTTATGGCTGCCACTTCTGGGATTAGCCCAGTAAGCACGGAGTGATGAAGTGGGTCATCGCTGCTAGAAGTGGAATCACGCTCCTTAGGGCAGTGGTGGAGTCACAGGATAATTCCAAGTGTCTTTCAGGTGTCATTCACTTCCTCTGCCTCTCTGGCAAAGCAACACATTGCAGTTTTGTATGTCAACAGCACTGAGCAGAAAATCTCTTGGTTAAGACCCCTGTAATTTCTAGATTTCACTCAAGTAGGTCTAATGCTCCACAGCCTCCAAAGAAAAGGATTATCCTACATCTGGGAAAAAAGCGGACCTATATAAAAGTATACTACATACAGAAGAAGTAATCTGTCTAATCCTTCTTTTGAGAGTAAAGATCTAGACTTCTGCAGTGTTTAAAAGCCCAGGGGTAATATGGCCAAATACAGGGTAAAGTCCTCTTCGTTATTAATGCAGCCATTTCAAGCTCATCCAGATGCTGTTCCACCTGCATGGGAGGGCACAGCAGGAAAAAAATCACACTCATGCCCAAAATTGCCTAGATACAAAACAGAGGCAATGTTGACAGGAACATTCTAAACAAGCCCACTTTTAAAGGAATTGGTAATCTAACGAACTTGGCAGCCAGCATTTCCAAAACCTTGCAAGGAGCAGTGGGGCAAGTTAAAGAAGGATGTGGAAGGTGACTTGTCACAAGCCAGAAGTGGGAGACACCAGAGTGTTTTTAGGACAGGTGAGAAGGGAGTTACAGATGTGGACAGGAGCTGCCCATGAGGATCTGCACCCCCAGGGATGAGTAGTCTTGGATGCCATCTACTGGTACCCGACCTGCTCACTGCTCTTCAGCACTGAGCTGGTCCCCCAGCGCACTTCTCTATGCTAAGTCCATGGGAAGGAGCTATCTGACTTGCTAACTCATACACACATGAATAGAGATGAAAGTGTGTACAGCTAATCGTATTCACAGGCATGTGTGCAGAATAAGGCCTATGCATGCTCCTCTCCAGACTAAGTCTATAAAACCTGACCCTTGAGGCTGCTCTGAACCCTGCACTTGTCCATCTGCACTGCCAAAGCTTACAGATGAAGGCCCCAAGGGTGCAACTTCACTTGTGGCATGTCCCTAGGTTGCTAGAATGTTCAGAAATGGCTACGCTGCATAGAGCTCTTGAAAACAGGAAAATGACAGAAAAAACAGTGCCAAAAACTATCACTTCCCCAAACTAATTCAACAATAAACAGTTCTTTAACACCATAAGTAAATGCTGCATTCTCTGTTTCATCTTCCTATTCATCTTCATAGCAGGGTGCCTGTGGTCCCACTTCTGCAGTAAATGCCCACCACCAGGAACAGATTTATAATAAAGACCAGGCATACTGAGTTACCATCACCAGATTGTTGGGTTTTTTTCTATTCTTTTTTTTTTTTTTTTTTTTTTTTTTAAATGGGAGCATTGCAAATCATATTTTAAGATACCCGAGTCACCTGGCAAAACAGTTTGTATTCAGAGGCACAGTTCGTAGGCAGAGGCACTATCTTTCATTACAATGACTGACACAACCTAAAAAACTTCAGGGCACAACAAGGATCTTGGTGAAGCAGCAGAAGACCATGTGATGGACTAAAATAGTACAAGGCTATTAATTTGCACTGCAGCTGTGGGAATAGGATGAAGTTATACCTCTTCCAGTGCAGGCAGTGGTAACTATTAGTTTGAAAGATGCCCACTACAGCATCACTAATTGTAAGCTTGCAATATAAAACAAAGGTGGTACTTAGAAAGCTTAGGTGACACTTTCTCCCTAATCTAGATCTGAAAATGTTACATTACTTTAATGAGCTAATTTATCATATCTTATCCTGAGACTTGTGCTTTTTTTATAAATCTCAGAAATAATGAATGTTGTATGAATCAGTCTCCTGCAAATCTATTGTTTGAACTAATGTTTCAGTGTCTTTTAGCATGAAGGTACTGATGGGAATGAGGATGCACTTTTGAAAGAGTTAAATAAAGCAGGGTTAATTATCACTGGAATGTTAAGCAGAACTCTCTAGGGCAAGAGAAATCAATAGTAAACACAATCTTACTTGGAAAGCATGTGTCATTTTCAGTTCAGTGTACTGCAGAGCACATTGCTTTATTAAATTAAGGAAGAACTGTAATAATATGCCATGTAGTAGAAATAGCAGTAGGTGAAGTTTCTTCCATGAACCCAAGAAGTGATGCAATAGCAGCTTGTATAGATATAATTGTATATTTTGCTAGAATCAAAAATAAAAGTTTTAATGTATTATTAAATTCCTTGCTAGGAGGTAGGCATTTACGCACCTACAATTATTTTAATTGCATGTTCCAGATTTTTTTGTTTTTCAGAATTTTATGACAGAAGCTGAAGTCAAATGAACACCTCACAATATACTTTCCTGAGTTTCTCTCTGAGTAACGGAGCAGTTTGTTCAGTGTGCTGTATTTTTAGTTTTATGGAAAGGTTTTGGAAAAAAAAAGTGCCAAAGAAAATATGTGTGGTAACTAGTATGTAAACCACTGTAAATTAAATCAGCCTGAGGAGCAGTAAAGAACAAGTTTGAAAGCTGAAGTCTACACTGCAGACCAAGAAGAGGTGACAGTGGACAGAGCAACCTCTGCAGTCCTTGGGAAATTATGCCTTTTAGATATAGAGGGGGAAAATGGGCTTTCTTCAGGAAGATATTTGATATATTTGTGGGGGAACTGCATCTTAGGAAGATAAAATATCCTATTTTTGTTTGAAAGAATGACCTTGTGACTATCTCAGAAATTTCAGAAAAGAACCAAACACCACTGAGGAATGATGCTCATGTGATAAAACTGCAAAGGTAGGGGGTTAGCTATGTGAACTTTGTACCTCCTTGCAGCAGGCTAACACAAGGATCTGCAGCAGGTTCCTACTCTGCAGTAACTTTTCACATATATTCCTGGTCAGTGGGATGTAGCATGGGTCACTGTCACAGCAGGATGCACAGGGGAAGGACAAAATCCTTCTGCTCACCACCCAGTGCTCTGTGTGATTACCACAGAGCATCTGACACACACACATCACACCTGAGCTCCTGGGAAGGTTTGGGGTAGCCTTTTGCTATGACTTTGCCTCAGTTCCTGATTCTGCCACCAAATACTTCTATGATCTGGAGAACACTATGCTGCCTTCCACCCCCAAAGCCTGCTGCTGGATCCCCCAGATTGACATTTTCCCAGATTTTACCAATAGATAATATCTTTCATCTCCTCTCTGTCTGTGGATCACGAGAACTACCAACACCAGTGCAATTTCACTGATGTCAGTGGTATTTTTCCTGATTTACACAAATGAAATGGAATGGGAATTGGATCCAAGCCCTCAGGGGTCACACATTGCCATTTGCCACCCCTTCCCACTGAGACAGGAAGCTAGATAGTGAATGCTCATATTCTTATGGCAAGGGCACCTCCTCTAAGAAAAAATATTCATATATATCCAAATCTTGACTTTCATTAAGCTTAATGCATTTGCAGCTAATTGAATTTTATAGAAAGCCTTTCCCAGGTAGTATTTAAGCTCATCAAGAACACCAATCAATGGCTGGTAGTTAAATGCATTCTTAAATTTTTATGTGCATTGTCCTTGTGCCATGTGCTGTGATGTCTTTATAACAGTATCATTAGGGAAAATCACAAAGATTACAAAAATATAAGGTGAATTGGACACAAGGTGTTCCATTAAACAGAACAGGATTACAGACAAATGAGCATCTGCAGTATTTTGAGCTGTAATATTTTGTCTTTTTTTCTATGCTCTATTTTTTGTTGGCCTTTTTCTTAGTTCTTCCTTTTACAGTCGTACTGAGCTCATGTAAAATAGGTTGGTCCCAGGGCAAGCCTAGAGTTGAGAGGATAAAAAAGCTCATGTTCCCAAATTGTCATGTTTCTATTCTCCCTCCTGGAAAGAATATGAAACCAGGACTTAAAATAAAAGGCAGAAATTCTAAACAAACCCTTTGACTGTTTTTATCCAAAGGCAGAGTTTACAGCTGAAAAATTCCACTGATCCATCAATATGTTTCTTAGAGAGGAGCAGGAGAGCAGACTACATTTATGTCAGGAAGATAAGCTCTATTTAAAAACAAATTATTCAGCTTCAGGCTGAGCTCCATACGCTGACTCTGCCCATTACAGGATGCCAAACTCAGCAACAGGCTGTTGTGCCCAGCTGCCCTTCCAGCGATGTAAGCAGCAGTTCCTGGGAAATGGAACCTTTCAGGACAGCCTGAGGCAGGAAACTGTATCTCCCTGTGCCTCAGTTTCTCAATGAAAATGAGAAGTGATGGCTTTGTCTTTATTAAAAATGCTACAACACAGCATGTCTCTAGCCACATATTATACACAGTAGCTAATATAATGAGGCCAGAACTAGTTTGGAGCCTGCAAATACCAATGTAACTACTATACTAATAACTTATCATAAAAGGCAAAGAGATAAGGAGAGTCTGAGAACCCAAGAGTGACTTATGCCTTGGTTTGGGGTGGAGATTTAAGAATTAACTCCTTAGCACTACAATTAATTTTATGGCTTTCATTTTCTTATTCACAGAAAATCCTCTTTGTTTTAGTGAAGTCTTACCTAGTCTGTTCTAGTTCTCCTGACCTGGGAGTAGGCTTCTGCGGTCTTTAAGGCACCCAATATTAACATGAAAGACTGTAATCACATCTTCACAGATGTTAGAGCCCACGGTGTCACTGGGAGTTTGCATGGCTAAAGCAGAATTTGCTGTATAATCCATGTGCAGTTCTGTTCATACATGGTAATTATGTATAACAAAACCCATAAGGAAGGAAGCAGCATATAGTCTGCTTTTAAAACCTGAAGGGAAAGACTTATTTTTACTATCCAAAGAAATCAGCTTGAAAGAAAATAATTTCATACTTTTTTGACAACCAACAAATACTAAATCCTCAGTGGTCCCAAATCTCACAATGTACTTTTTGAGCACCCTTGCTATTTCTGATGGTTGACTACTAATTTCTTCTGACGAGCAGATGCAAAGTTCTGTGTTACAGCATTTTATCTAAAGAGCAAATCTTTGACTACACTCATAATGCAACTAACAGGCACACATGCTGGGAAGAAGATGGTATAGAGATGCCAGAGAAGAGAATTTCTGAATTTCTGGCTACCAGCATCCTGCCACTATTGCACATCCAGTCCTGAGTAGTCTACAGATCACAGAAGATGTCATTCCCAATCAGAGAGAGATACAGGACCAGCTTTTCAAGTCAAAATAACTTAAGAAATACTGCTTCATGGAAAACTTAGGGAAGACAAAACTGTCACTGTTAGATTTTCTACACCCTTAGCCCCGCCTTTTCAGTATTTCACAGGAGTTGTAATTTGGGTGCCTAATTTAGTTCTGTGGTAAGTCTCTGTCATGATGTATTACCTCTGAGCCATTAGAAGTTGTGAAAAACATGTCCTGTCACAGCAGGGACAACACGAGCTCAGCCCCAGCACACAGATGACCCTGAATGTAAGAAATAAGCAGAGTTTCCACTAAGCACTAAGATTAGGCTTATAAATACAAATGTAATAAAGAGGAAAAGTGAGGCTTTGGGGCAACGTCTGGTGCTCCTAGCCTCAATAAACCCCCAACACAAACCACCACCACAACAGACCAAATCAGATTTTAACGGAAAAGCACTACAAATATTTTTTTATATCACTACTAATCTAGTTGAATGTCAGAAAAAATAACTCAGGCAGTAAATTTTGGAGCAGCTTTGCCACAAATAACCTGTGACTAAATGTAGGCCTGACATACAGAAAATCAGAGGTTCATAGGAACTGCTTTATTTTTAGGCCCCATAAGAGCTAACTCATCTTGATATCTCAGTTGCATTTACTTCTCCGCTTGCAAGCCCTGCCTTGCTCCCCTGTGCCTTCACTGCCCACCTAAGCACTACTGTCTTTTGGAGGGGATTCAGTGAGGTGCATGGAAAAGTAACAGCCATCAGAAGAGAAGCGGAGCATTCAGCAGGCGACAGCCCAGTGCTCCCACTTTTGAGGCTGCTCTTGGGACTCTGGCATTACCCAACAAGAATATTTCTGCTTTGTTTAACACAGTGAAAAAACACCAGTCGACACGATAATGCTGAGAGTGGTGGATGCAAGTACGACCGATAAACAAACATGTCTTTGTTTTAATAGTGGGGAGTGACTTATCATAGTTAATTATAGGAATTTACGGCTATTTATGTGAACTCAAGAAAGCAGAAAACATTCATTTGTTGGTAGTGTAACTGCTGGGTGGAGGCAGCCCAGATGCATGGAGATGAATGCTAGACTGTATCTTGTTTGTCTTGTTATGCACAACTTTACTATGTAAATTTGAACTTCAGTGAGTAGCTACTTGGCACATTAGAATGTATAATTATAAACACACAAAAAAAAACAAGGAAAGTGACATTTAAACATTGTTTCTTCATCACATATTGGTTAAATATAGAAAAAAACATATTTACTTTAATCCGCAGTAGACACTTGGTCTCGCACCTGCTGCTCACACGCAAAATATGTCATTATCACTCAGCGTCCATCCTGTTACACAGAGAAAACAAAGTCACTTTGGTTCAGTTTTGTCTCACTGCAAGCCTCAGAGGAGATGCACTTACAGAGGAATGTTAAGCAGAAAACAAGACCAAAATAGCACAACATCAACTACAGTTCATTTTCAGGGGAAAAAAACAGCTACTACTCATGTGTGCATTTAATAATTATCCCCAAACAATTGTGATATGATGGCACGAACTCCAGAAACACTTATTTCCCCCTACTTTCCAAAGACTGTGCAATGCTACTGCTGTACCATTTTCATCATCAGCAGGCACACGCCTGCTGCAGGGAGTGCTTGACCAGCAGCACTGAGCTGGCAGAGCCAAAGGCAGTATATGGCACACTACACACTGCCGTTAGATAATGCTCCTGATGTCCTACATATTTCCTCTGGACAGGAATTATTGTGAACAGTTATTTAAAGCATGTAAACCACCAGTTTCTAATGAGCATGAGAACTCTTGCTAGAAAGGATCTAAAAGCATTCCTGGCTTTTTAAGGAAAAGTTTCAGCTAGCAGTCATCTATATCTAAACCCCTTCAATACATGAAGATTTCTCTAGTATTGCAGTGGCTACCTGCATCATACTTACCAATGTGTTTATCTCTGGAAGATGTTCTGGCAGAGGGGAGGTCAATCTTTTTACATACGGAGGACCAAAGCAGGGAGACATTAAGGAAGGAATTATCTGAAGCAGCACAGGTGCAGACCTCCCCAAGCTAGCATTGACTTAACCTTATTCTCCATATTATGTGTAACAGGTGGCTGTGACACGAGGCTGCCTGCTCTCAGACTGGATATTCCTGAACTGAAACTGTCAGCAGGCCTTGTTGGAAATGGACTAGATGCCAAGGAGCAGTGCTGGAACTCATTCCATCCCCACCGTGGACACAGAAATATCTCCTGTGACTTGCCCAAGATTACATCCAAGGAAGCTGTGCAAGGAAAAGAGTCTAACCAGAATTTGCAGGGAAAAACAACACTCACATTTGGAACAGATCTTGGAAATTTTCATTTTTATTAAGTAAGACCAAGGATTAAAGGTGCATGCTGACCCAGGGTTTAGGATGTTGCAATCTGGACGCTGCAATATAAGACAGCTTTGATTTAAACTTTTCAATAAATCTTCTCCCAAATTCAGGTTTCTCCTGACACACAGCTAATATATAAAATTAAACAACTGAATAAGAACAAGTTCTATTACATTTTATCCTACAGAACATGTGTATAAATTCCTCAAACTGGCCATGCAGGATGCAGCCATCTCTGGGGTGGAACAAGCAAACTGTGAGACTATCATATGGAAAAAGTACTGACAAGCAAAAACCTGTGTTTAGTCCAGACTACAGCAGGGATTTATGAAGTCCTATGTTAGTGGTGAAGAATTACACAAGCCAACCAACTTCCCATGGCTGCTTGTACCTTTTTCTCATTCCTTTTTTTTTGAAGAGCCAAAGACATGGAGTTAATTTTTCCCAAATAGCCCTTGCTTAATGCTATCTTGTCTTGTTTGTTTGTTAAAAACCTTTGAGCAATTTATACATTATACCTCAAACTTGCACATTGTGCATTTCAGAAGGAAAATTAAGCAGTATCTCCTGGGCTGCGTTCCCACATTTTTGATCCATTATTTGTTTTGCAGCTATAATGATTATTTGTAGTTAGAAGATCAATGGAAGCTATAAACATTCTCCTGTGACATCCGGCACTGCTTGTGTTCAGTCCCAAATGAAAATAACCACATCACGCGTGGGTGCCTGAACAGGGAATGCAAACACCCAAGGCACAACAGGCCTGAGGAGATACCACAAGGAATACTAATTCAGACTTAAAATGTCATATGGCATCATTACACCATGCGTAACAAAAATAAGGGAGCAGAATGGAAAGGCTGCAAAATTGCTTGTAAACAACACTAGCAGGAGGGACGGAGATGCAGCGTCCTGAAATGGCAAGTGAAGCAAACTGTGTAACCCAAAATTAACCTGTCTAAAATGAGGAAACCCTCTCCAAAAAAAGTATCAACAGTTGCAGAGAAAGAGAAGAAGGGAGTGAAGGGAGAAAAGGTGAAATTATAAACATACTTAGAGATTTTATCGTTAATTATAAGACACAACAGACTTCTGCAAGTCTGCTTCACTCTACAGTAGCAGTATGCATCACACAGGGTGCTTACACCTTTGTGCTGGTTTTGATTTCTCCATGTGCTTCATTTCCCATCCATTTCAAGCCATTCTTATGCACATCTCCTACTTTAATGAACCTTTACAAAACTGTACTGTTTCTTGGGTTACACTTTAATTTGTGAAGAAAAAAATCCCATGTCTGATTTTTTAGCTCTTTCCTTTATAAAATAATATTTATTCCAAAAGGCTTTTTACTGATCTGGTTAGGTTTTTGTTTTCTCTGTTTCTTTCCCAGGGCAAAAATTATAATTCATCCTGGTACTACTAAGCTTCTCTTCAGCAAGTGCTAAACAACCAGAAATACAGCGGCTACTGGCTAAACTTCAAAAGCCTGGAGTGCAGTCCCAGCATGGAGGCTGCACATACACGTTAGAGAGAGCTGGAAGAATTATACATTTGTCTGACTTGCGTATTCACAGAGGAGGAAATCAGGTTGATTGATTCTAAGTCTTTTGTTAGCTCTGACAGATCCTGACCCACATTTTTTATCCTAGTCATTTTATTCCAACCATAAAGGCGATTTTTTTCCACTCCTTACCTGCTCACTGGGAGGCAGGAGACTGGTTTATTAGGAAAAGAAGTAGGCACTAATCAAGTTGTTCACATGACAGAGACGGGGTTTTGTCTATCTGGTATTCCATGTGTTAGCTTATAGCCATGTTTCAGCCCAAATATATATAGCATCCAAATGCAAGTGTAGCCTGACCTCCACCTCTAAAGGAAAAGCACAAGAAAGCTTCACATTTCCTTACCTCTTAGTACTGGCCAAAATGGGTGCCTACATGCAGTATCAACGGTCCAGCATGGTTAAGGACTCCCAGACAAACTGCTATCACCTTAGTCACTTACTAGCCCCATGCTGCCTTCAGTGCACACAGGTGAAAGATTTTCCCTATTTTCCCACCTTCTGCAGAAGCCGGGATACAGGTGAAACTCTGTACGCCCAGAGGACAAGACTCCCCTTGCACTTACCCTTCCACAGCCAAAGCTCAGCATTTTCCTCCACAGAACAATTTGGCAGAATCCTAGGTCACCTTTCACATCTTCCTGATACGCACAAATCCACAAAATCCTTTTGTGGATAAGCTGTCTGAGTTTGTTTCTACAATGTTGTCTTGCCTGTGTATGATGTTTTAAGAGGTGAGAGTACCCATTTAGTTCACCCCCAGACTGGACTGAGACTTTTTTCCTCAATGTAACCTGAGGCGTGTCCTGCTCATTTTCTGATTGTGTCCAGATTGTTTCTCTCCCAAGAACGGGGGACTTCATGATTTCTGACATTGAATCAGAATGAACTAAATCACTCAACAATTTGCCTTGGAACAACAGGGACAGGAATTGATAATGGTTAAGCGAAGCTGTCAGACTTCAATTTACTAAGACAAAGTCATCTACATCACCTAACTCCTGACAGTGTTTTGAAATCTGCAGACATGTTACTGGTGAGCACATCTAGATTGCCATTCTTTGAACATGGTAGACAGGATTTCCCTACTGAGGGGCTAAATAATGTGTATGTTGAAACAGATTTAATTGAATGTAAGTATGTTATTGGTAATTTTATTCAGAATTCCCACATGAGACAAATCACACCCATTACTGAGATTTACAGCTCCTGGAAGGAGGCCCAAACCTGTATCTGAAGTTAAAGGCATTAGAAAAATATAGGGCAAGAGGTGGAAGGCAAACTGTTCATTGCACAGGAGTATTGAAGGGACACAAGAAAGGGACTTCTTATGGAATTTCAGCCACATAGAAATGGGGTGTCTAGACTCCTTTTCCACACATAGATAAAAACCTATTTTAGATAACTATTTCAAGATGGAATGAATCATCCAGTGAAGGCAAAGCCAGAAGACAAATTAGAATAAATCTCTTACAATAAGGCAAAATTATTCTACTTGGTAGCATAAGCCTATCCTGAGAAACTCCTTATTTTCCCTTCTTCTTGCAAAATATTTCAAAAGAATAGTAAAATACATACAGTCACAGGGGTAGGAAATAGATAAGTGATGTATGCAGGTATGGTCTGTGATCCAAGAGTTAGGGTGTTTTGAAAATACGTACACAACAGCCTGAAACAGGAACAAAAATAAAGCAACAATTCCTAATTTTGCAAAGGTCTTTGAGCATGTGGAAAATACTACACCAAGCTTGCATGAAAATAGTAAATTCTCGAAAACAACTAATGCAGTCTACCCTTCACTCAGGGTAATATGATATTCTCACTGATGTTAACAGAAATTACATACACACTTTACAAGTGAGTGTAGTTTGGAGTGTCTACCAATTAGTGCTAGGGCTGAAAACACTATTACAAAGAAATACACAAGCTATTAATTTGAATCCTGATTCAGCTGACGACCACTGACTTTTCAGTTGTTGAAATCCCATATTCAACATGCAAGAGAGAGGAGAGATGCATGTTGTGAAACTTCATTTATGACCAAAGCAAATCCTCTGACTGCTTACAAGTGGTGTAAAACAGTGTGCAGGGCTGCTCTGACTTCCTTTTGTGTGGAGTAGTACCACATGACAGAACCTCTCCTGCATGAAATGGCAAGCTGGGGAAAATAGATAAGGAAAGCATTGGTATTGAAATACACAAAGAACAGCAGATACTCTTTATTGTGTAACGCATTAAATTATACTGGATGGTGTAAGCAATTCGTGTCACTCAAGTATATAAAAAAACACTTAAAGGAATAAAGTTTGAGAAATTCATGAAACCTTTCTTCCACCAGTTTCTGAATCCCCCCTTTTCAGATATCCTCAGGGTACAGATGAGAACATACTGATTTTTAAGTTGGGAGTATGTATATTTCACAAGCCCAGTAAAATCACATGGCTTGCTACAAAATCCAGACATCAAAATGGCGGGAAACAAAGAAAAGATTTAAACTGACACTGAAGATGTAGCCCAACTTCCCCCTCTCCAGTCCACCAAAGCAGAAGTCCTTTTGCTTCCTGGAAAGGGGAATGGTGTCTGGAATCACACTTCTGCACCTGTTTCTTTGCATTGATTGCAAGTTTCCCCATGCTGGTCCAGCACCAACTTGGTGCATCATCCAGCTTAACAGAGGCCTCGGAAAACACCATGCCTGAGACTTATCTGAGAATTATATGTCAAACAGACTTTACTAAATACCACTGGCTAAACCTATTAACACCAGTCATGAGTAGATATTCTTTCAAGCCATTTACTGGATGGCAGATGTCCATACCTGATTTCCTCAGAAAACTAAGAAATGCCACTACAATAAGAATGCATATTGAATTGCCAAACTGTCCATGGTCACTGCAAATCTACAAAGAAACCCACTTCCATTTCCAATGAATTACATGTATTAAGGTTTCCAAATTACTGTCAAGTCCAATAGATAATTCACCTTTTCATTCACCTTCAAAGCTGAAGATAAATACATCACAGGATTGTTTTGTACTCAGATGCAGACATATCCCTTCAGTAAAGGCATATCAATAGATATTTTCACCTCACAGATAATAATCTCTAAAATTTCAGACTAAAACTTTTACCACACTGTATGAAGTGATAACACAATCTCAGCTTGCCTGCACTTGCCAAAGTCAAAGTGAACAACCCCACTGAATGCCTAGGTCTTGTACTCTTCCTCCTTTATTCAAGGAATGTAATTTTGCTACAACCTTTCCTAAGTTTTCCTAACCTTTTCTTCAGTAAGGTACTGAAGCCTGAGAACTTATAAATGACTATTTGGCATTCAGGTCTTAAACAAAGAATATGATAATCATGAACAGGACCTGCTAAGCCTCCACAAATGTTTTTTACTTCTTATGTTACATAGATGCTTAGCAGAAGTTTCCATACTTTGAGGTGTGAACTTCAGAAGACATGGTCTGTAGCTGCTGAAAGTCACAGTCTGCTCAGGGTGAAGGGTCTTTAGCTATGACACAGGGTCCTAAGTAGAAGCTGGATTCCAGAAGTGTTCAACCTTTGTAAAGGGCTCTGTGTTAGTGGCCCTGGATAACCAGACAGAAGGAGCTGCTGTGTCACACAACGCACATTGTTGTGTTCAGACCCAGCAGCAGACTTCTATCAAAATCCCTGGCTAGACACAGATGCAGCGCAGCTGAAAGCTGACAGGTCCCCTGCATCTCACTACTTGTCATCTTGGTCGTTTTGAAAACTTGGACGTTTAAACATTAATTTTATTTTGAAAGAGGAGCCAAATACTTAATATCGTCCACCAGCTGACTGGTGGACCTACACACCATCATTTGATTCCTGGTGTGATGGTTAAGAGGTCTGAGCCAGGTGGGATGGGTGGGACACAAGCCTCTGGCGCAGTGAAGGCAGCAACGAGCTCTTGAGCCAAAGCAGAGTGAGGTCCCAGAGTCACATCAGCACTCCTGAAGTATGTGCTGTGACTCCCCTGATGACACTGGGGGTTTTAGCCCAACTTAAAACAACAGCAGAGTTGACCAAAGAAAGCCTGCAAGTTCCTGATCCTGCTTCCTACAGACTTCACTATGCCAAGCTTAGAGTTGCCAGGTATGTAAGCTAAGGGAGCCCACAGGCAGTTCTTGCTTGCTTGGCTTGCATCAGACTTTAGCTTTCATTGACCTTGACAGTAATACACAGAAAATTACTTTCACATGAATGAACTATTCTTGAATAATTTCACCAAATATTTTAAGATCCAAGACACTTGCTTTGAAATACTAACCTTTGCCTATCCTCCTTTTATCTTCACAAACCAGTAAGAGGAATTCTGCCAAGGTGGTTTGGCTCATGATGAGTTCTTCTATCAGCTCTTTATATTTCAGTACACGACATACCTTTCACTAGTCATTGAGGTGAACGAGCTTGAGCGGCTGCCTGGAGTGAGCTTGAGGAGGGCTCCAAGCCTCCAGAGGACAACATTATGAAAAGAACACAGAGACATACGGCCAAATTGCCTCAACATGAGGAAGAAATATTTTATTTTGTTCTAGTAGGTTTCTTTTGAAATTGTAACCTCTCAAAAGTGAAAAATAAAAGCCATACTTTTCATGATTTTTGCATTTCTCCCCATTTCATTCTGCCTAGTAATGACCTTGATGTCTCCTTTAACTGTCCTGGACACATTTGATTTCTACACATGGATTTTTTTCTGAACTTAATTTGTATCAGTTTCTTTTCCCCTTGTCCAACTCATGAAATACTTTTTTTCTTGCTCCCAGCTTCTACTGAATTTCTTTCCTTCTCAGATTTTACATGCTGTCTGGCTGCTTTGACGGATGAGCACAATAACAAACCTCTTCCCTTGGATCTCATTTGAATCCTGACATCCTAACGTCCCCTTGCACAAAAGGCTCAGTGCTACAACTGTTAACTTATTTTTCACTGAATGATTATTACCATAACTCTGCCAAAATTAGTATCAATCTCTAAACCATAGCTTTACTTTTCTATTGCCACCAGTTTGCATGAGTTCATGCACTGTTCCTGTGGATAGCTCAGAAATGGGCTACACGACAGTGACTGCAGAGAATGAACCCTGAGTAGACAGCAGTACCACAACAGCCTAAACCTGCTGACATTTTCAGTTGGGAATAACAAACCTCTGGATACCCATTTTTGAACAAACTACAAGAAGGTAGGAAAATTTAGGCAAGAAGCCTGTTCTGCCAAAGCCACTCATGACCTTACTGCTGTTGCTTTTGATGTTGGTAGGACAATTCACAGCTTTATCACCATGCCACACATCCTTCTCACAGAAGAAAAGGGATGAACATTGCCTGAAATACAGCCGCTTTGGAACAAACAGAAAACGGAAGTTGTAAAGATTCCTGTAGTGATTCTCAGCTACCCATGAAGATTAGGACCATCCAGAACTATACAGCAAAGCAGCAAATAAATGTGAAATTGGATCAGCTTGCAGAGACTGTCTAAGTCCAAGACTGGTGCAGAGCCCGGAACACTGTGCGTATGACCCAACAGATGATACCTACCCTAAGTTTCCAGTGGCAGAAGCAGTCATTTCTTTCACTACTTTGTGCTATTATGCCCTGCATTTATCCTCTGAATTAGGATAAACTTCTTCAGATTTATTTTTTCTGAAAAGAAAGTCTAACAATAAATAGGAAAACAAGGACCGTTGGTCTTATTTTCCTTCATTCTCCAGCCTCTTTGTTTCTCCTTGCATTTGGTGTGCAGACAACAAGGTCAGGTTCTCAAAAGAACAAGTCCAGAGGAGTGCCACAAGGATGATCAGGGGACTGGAGCACCTCCTGTATGAAAATAAGCTGAGGAAGTTGGGGCTGTTCAGACTGGAGAAGAGAAGGCTGCGTGGAGACCTCATAGCAGCCTTCCAGTATCTGAAGGGGGCCTACAAGGATGCTGGGGATGGACTCTTCATCAGGGACTGTAGTGACAGGACAAGGGGTAATGGGTTAAAACTTAAACAGGGGAAGTTTAGATTGGATTTAAGGAAGAAATTCTTTACTGTGAGGGTGGTGAGGCACTGGAATGGGTTGCCCAGGGAGGTTGTGAGTGCTCCATCCTTGACAGTGTTCAAGGCCAGGTTGGATGAGTCCTTGGGTGACATGGTTTAGTGTGAGGTGTCCCTGCCCATGGCAGGGGGGTTGGAACTGGATGATCTTAAGGTCCTTTCCAACCCTAACTATTCTATGATTCTATAAAGAACAAAAATTTTCCTTGAGTCATAGTTAGCGTAGTGTAGGGGGTGCTGAGATCAGGTTTCAAATTATTTGTTTAGCATTTTTTCCTCGGCTTTATTATGTCCAAGCTACAAGAAAGTTTGGCATGAGCATCTGTAGTGCCTACTACAAACACAGTAGACCAGAGGGACAAGGTGGTTCCACCACTGTGCTTCAAACACGTGCAAACGAGAGTGTTACACTGGGTCACAGAAGACAGAATTAGACAATATACTGTAGCCCAGTGGTTGGGAGACGCAATTAGATGTCTGCTTTGAACATAAAATATTACCCATTTTGTTTGCAGAGCTAGCCATATGGTTTCCTTGAGAAAACTAGAGGAAAGCCTTAAAGCTTTTCACACTTTCACGGATGCCCAAACTCACATTATTTTCCCCCAGCCTGAGCTGTTGCTCATAAACCTTCCTGGTAGGTATTCTCATCCACTGGGCCCTCTTGCCAGTTAGTGACCTAAGAAAGCCGCATTCTGCAGCAGATGACAGAGTACAAATAGCCAGGCCTGTGAGGAGAAATTTCACCACGACTGTTGTTTCTGTGGCACAGACTGAATCACATTACAAACTTTCCGTTCACATTTAAAATAAAATGCAATTCATGGCAGCTTGAGTCAAGAGCTTTCATTCTCTCTGTTCAAAAGACAGATTTACCAGCAAGCAGACACTGATCCATATACATGCAAGCACTTGTTCAACAGCTGTCCCATTAGGAGCCTGGTCCCATTAAGACTAATCACACAAACCTTTACTGTATGAAGCTGAGTTCAAAACTTGACCCAAAGTTTGTGTCTGTGCATAGCTGAAGTCAAATCTTCCACTTAGGGTTTAGGATTTTGTTTAAAATAATTTTTGCTCAATTGATAGGAAAGGCTAAACTCCAATGTACAAACGGTTCCTATTACAAAGCCAAGGAATATTTCAGGCTTTCACGGGTAACGTTTGATAAAAGCTAGAGCTGAACTTTGGAAACTGGGAAATTCCCCTTGGAATAAATGCATACAGGGTACTTTCTCCTCACTTGCCTACATTAGCAATGTGAAGCTCATAAACAATAATTTCTCAGGCTACCAGAAAAAGGATGATCAAGACTGTATAAGACCCACACAAATAACCAGTCCTGTGTTGTTTTTATGCAAATTTGCCAGCCAACTTCAAACACTTCTGAGGCCCATAACAAACCTTCTTCTCAGAAACACCTCTGATTTCCTTTCTGCACTAATTATTTCACTTAACGACAGTTAAGAAAGGTTAAAACATTATTTTTGCCTACAGACATTTTAGTGCATGAAAAAACTCAGTGGTAACAAGAATAAATTTTAAAAGGTATTATAATTAAGACAGTACCTAAGGTGCTCTAAGAGCAGTAGACTTTACCTGGGCAAATCTTAATTGATAGCTGTCCACTTAACATCCATTTGAACAAAAGATATTCCAGAACATAGTTATTCAGAGACAGCTATTGGGTTTTAATTTCATACCCTGCCTTAATAACAAATTAACTTGAAAGCAGAGATACCTCTGTGTTAAATGTAGGCTACTCTGGGCTTGCAATCCTTATTTCCAATAGAAAATTATAGAGTCAGGTTTGCACTGTACCTATAAATAAACAGTAAAATGTAGGAACTAATTCAGGGGAACAGTGTTTTTTTCTGGTGAACACCAACATGATCAGCTCTTACTCATACTGTCTTAAATCAAGCCCAATAAAAAGGGCCCTAGATCAGGCTCGCAAATATTTGCAGAAAGCCAATTTAAACTCTCTAGAGTGCTTATGGATAGGAAAACTACCAAGCTGTGTTGCTGAAATTATCCTTTCTGCAACACAAGTGGCTCCTTTCGCTGAGTACCAAATGTTGCTCTACCTGGGGACCTACATATGTTCATGTGCTCAGTGGATTTCCCTTATCTCCACAGCTGTGATTAGCTCTCCTTTTAGATGTGGATATCATCAGTCAAAGGCAGCAAGTATGTTATGATACATGACTTGGGACACCTCTAATTCCTGACTTGAACACTCCTATATAGCCCTCAAGGGACCACATGAGAAAGACTTTGCTTGCTATACTGCTAAGATCCCGTGGAAGGAAAGAGGCACAAAGTCGTCGCTGGAGCCTATTGCAGTCTCAACCTAAATGTGAAAACAAGCAACAACAGTAAGTCCTAAAGACACTGTTTGTTTGCTGCTGGCTGCAGCTTTGATGGGCCGTGGTCCGGATACAGCCAAGGACTTCTGAAAATGCCCCCCCAGAGCCCAGCTGTGCCTATTCATCAGAATCTGCTTCATGGGGATTTTAATTCAACAGGGGGGGGGACCTAGACTTTCGTGAGTACTAGGAATGTTATGCAAAGAGAAATTTCACTGTTTGCACTGTGAAATTTTGCCTCAGGCAACTTATGAATGTTCCAGGGAAGATATTCACCATTTTCAGCAAAACAGCTGACAAATCCATCTGCTGCTCTGGGTGCTATAGGGTGCAATTTTCAAGTGTCTCAGTAACACCCGCTCCTACGGTCTCAGTGAAAAGCCAAGATCCCCCCACATGACAACTGCAAAGGAGGGGGAGAAAATAAACTTCTATTCTAATATTTTTAAATTTTAAGGGTAAATTGCTTTTGAAATACCTCAGCACCGATGAGCATGAAGTTTGGAGGAACTGCTTTTATACAGTTACATATATACGTTACATTTATACAGTTGAGTTTCCCAAGAAATACAGATGCTCAGGAGGGAAATTTCAAGAACACTTAATCTAATTCTTTTCCTTTAGAAAATATAACATCCAGAAAAATATCCTCAGAATTTAATTTTCCTTATAATTGTAACATGGAAGCTTTTTCATCTTTTTCAACAGTGAAAATGTAGATTTAGATCCATTGCAACAGTCTATCAAAGCTATGTGAGTAACATTTTCAGGTAGTTGTTTTTAATGAAAAAGTAAAAATATCTCTTTTGATCTTAAAAAAGGAAAAATTCCAACTTTAAATTTATTTTCCAATGTACTAAAACCAGGTTTGAAGATCAAGTGCATAACTTGGGTTTGACTTACGTGGTTTAGCTGAATCCATATTAAATTTCTTCTTTTAGATTTTGACTAGTCAAAGAACAAAATTTTTCTTGTTTTGAAACATTTTCCCCTAATTTTTCAAAATTACTCTGAATTAAAAGCAAGTCATTCATGCAGGTGTCACCACAAATTTATGAGTCAGGGAATTCTGAGTCTGTTTTGTTATGAACATGTGAAACAGAAGGACTTGAATCCTGCTGTAAGGAAAAGCTCACTGCAAATTCGCCTGCACTACATCTGAAGAGATACCTACAACATAATCATAGGCACAACCTTGTGCACAAGGTTAGCTGCCAGCAACTTGGGTTGCCAAACACCCTGTAGATGGGGTGTGAGGGACACAGCTTACATGTAACCCACAGGGGTACATATCACCACATCTGTAAGGAAGCCCCAAAGCTGGCAGCCTTTCTATATGCTTTGTGCCAGGTTAAGAAAAGAAATATTGATGCTTCATCTTGGTAACTACTACTTTGGCCCTCTTGGCCCACCTCAGCAACCAGGGACTAGGAAATTATGCATCTGATGGTCTCCACTCCTTATTTTATTCAGCCATATCAGAGTAAGAAGAAATAAAGGGAAAAAATAGCCCACCAAAATGCATGTTTGCAGCTGCCAGCCTCTCCTGAACTGCCCCAGTGGCTTTCATATTTTTATGAACGTGGCACGACTGCTGGGGGAAGAGATAGTGACAGAGCAACAACAAAAAGTCAGACACACAATGTGCTCGAGGGTGCCAAATCTGACTCTCCCAGGGCTGGTGAAAAAGGCAAAGTTTCTCAGGCTTCCCTGTAAGGTCACAGCTGGTACTTCTATGAATCTTCTTATTACATGAGAACAAGGCAGAGGTTCATAGAGAGAGACAGATGGTGAGGAGCAAAGTTACTTATCCTAATGTGCATGTGAGTCAAAGGGTTTTTTGGCATACTTCTCGATCCCAGTCTTTGCTGCACCACGTTGGACAGCAGATCCCCACCAAGTGTTTGTTTCCCTCTCCTTTTTATTCCTCCCCTCAGCAAGTCTGATCCTTGTTGTCTTTGGTGTTTACATGAATCACACTAGAAGTTTTCCAGAGATTTTGGCTCTGATGTGCAAGGCCAGCAAAAACCAGCAGCAACAAACAAGGCAACTTGAGCCAAGCTTGCCCACTGCCACACATTTGCATTCACACCGGCCACCCCCTCTGCCTGCCCCTGGGTTGCCAAACCATGGGAGCAGTGGCAAGAGTGGTAACAGGCAGCCCCAGGAACAGAGATTTAGGGTTTGGATCACAGACATACATAAGAATCATGCTGAAAATACAAAATTGTGGCTGGGATTTTCAGGTGGGAATGGCAAGGGAACTTCGTGTTGGAGAGGGGGAAGATATTAATTGTATCTCAAGCTAGTACTTCAGTTTTGGGAATTAGGAGCAGGAAAAGAGAAGGTAAAAATGTAGTTTGCATATTGCTTAAGTGTAGCTTAAAATATGAGGAAAGAAGGACAGACTTTGATCTCTATCGCTGGGAGGACCTCAGTCATTCCAACTGAATTATTCTTGGTTCTCAGCCCCAATGGAAAGGAGAACATGCTCTCCTGAGCTCAACTTCCTTATCCTGCTGCAAATGGAAAAATTCACATGGCACTTCCAGTGCCATCACAGTTGCAATGCACAATGGCAGTTAACACTGAAATCATATGATGAGGATCTTCCAGGAAAGCCCTTGCAGAACCAGAGGCAGTACTTTCAGGAGACAATAAGACAAGATAGAGCTCCATCACATGGCAATTGCTTTTTCAGACCCCCTGCCAAGGCTGCAAGGTCTTCATTCAGGCAAGTAACTGCTTATAACCAGGCTGCTTATGAGGAAACCTATCCTACCTCCCATAAACATGATAGCCAAAAATGCAAACAGACTTCTCAAATTGGCACTCAGATGGTGGAAGGAGTTGAAACTGGACTAGGAATTTGCAAGTTGAAGTAAAAAGATGAAGGGAATTGCTTGTCCAGGGTATTTTTAACTTGTGGTTCTATAGGCAGGAAAGAAACTGGAAAGGCAAATCACGATCTGCATCTTACACAGGACTTTGAGCAATTCCTAGCTGCTGAAAACAGAGAAAGCAAAATGAAAACACAGCTCTTTTTACTTTGTTTTTCTAATTTTTTTTAAACTATCACTAAATTAGTCTCACTTTAATTGCTCACCAGAGCACATATCTCATCACATTCACTTTAATACCAATTATATTTAATCAGGTTTTACTTAGAAATAACTAGAGAACTTTCTTCCAAATGAACCAAGAAAGACCTACTTAATATGTTGGAAATGTGACAGATTGACAGTACAGAAATTTATAAGCCTACAGCAAAAAGAGTTCACCATCAACCCAGTACAGGCTCTGATGCATACACATTTACCTATATTGAGAACCCCATGTTTATTTTTGACTAAAGTAAATTTTTGGAGCTTCAGCAAAGCGGGGTTCTAGATCTCACCTTTATGGCATGTCAGCCTCTGACAGCATTCTGCCTTCAGTCCACCTAACACATGCCTGGCAATCCCACTAGTTCTTCCTGAGCAGCATACCACACTCAGCTGCAGTGGTGATGACTTGCTGAGAAAGGAAACCAAGGAATGGGGTCCTTCCTTGAGCAAGAGTTACTCAAACTCATTGACACTGCTGAGCTACTAAAAACTAAAAGATGCCTAATAGTAAGTACTCACGACTTGGTACTTCATAGGTATGTTGATAGAAGGCATCAATGTTCTGTGACTTGCAGTTAAAAGGAGAAAAGGCAGTACATACACATTCATCCAGGCACATTTAAAATAAATACTGAAAATATCTGACAAACTTTTGTGTTTACTACTTACTTGTGATTTTTGTAACAACCGTTAAGGAGGAGGAATATAAAATTTGTTTTGGCATCATTTTGGTTTCCTTCACGTTTGTAAGCAACTCCCACTGTCTCCATTACAAAAGGCAACACTGCTTCTTCTGGATGTTCCACAACACTGCATGGCCAGTTTCCAGCTCCCACTACAACATGTGGGAGTTTCCTTATTGACTTCAGTGGGAAATATGAGCAATCAGCACCTCAGAAAACTAATTAACTTCCATGAGTCATCTGAGCATTGGCCTAAGTTGACTCGTCTAACATCAGAGGCAGAAGTGTATTGACACCGACTTTAAAATTCAAAGCACTCCTTCCACCTCTTGATGCAATTTCAACTAAGACCTGCTGTAGATAAGTGCTTCAGGATCGGAGAGCCTCTGAAGTCTGTGGGGCTGCTAACAGGTTTGGACATTACTGTTTCTTCAGCATCTTGCTGGAATGGGTCCCAGGTCCTGCTGTAGTAAACCACAGAATTGGGTTCATGGTAACACACCATCCCTGCAAACTTACCAAAGCCAAGAGCAGCTGTAAGACAGGCCTTTAGCAAAGAAAGATAAATGCAGTGATCAGAGCAAGTCCTCTGGACAGAACAACGTTGTGGGGTATGATTTGATCATTCAGACTTTTCATATATCCAACGGCTCGGCTGCAGCCCTAGATCCAGCCAGGATTTCAGGCAGAGCTATAGGCACATATCAGCTTCCCTGCTCATGGGCAGAAGGTCCTTTCCAACCCTTACCATTCTACATGCTGCACAGCTAACTTATGACCAGCATGTCCAGCCCAGAAGCGCAGCTGGAGTGTACCAGCAGTATAGTAACTTGTGATGCACACACCATGTTTCACACGTGTTATCATGAACAAGGTATGACAAAAAAGGCAATAGGTTAAGTATAGTTTGTTTCTCTTGATTATAGAAGTACAGATTTACAAGGGTCATTGCTTGCAAAAGGTGCTTTATTCTGCACATCCCATCAGCTCAATAGTCATATTTATATACCTAATAATATGAATTAAAATAATATTAGGCTAAATGTTCATAATATTCCAATATGCCTCATACTTCTGCCAAGTATCAATTTCCTAAGCTGCACTGAACACGGACACTAGTACCAAAGTTCAAACCTGCACCTTGATTTCTGCACCTCTTTTACCACTGCAAATAGTTGTAGTAACAACAACACTAGCAGCAAATCTATTAATATATCCAAACTAAATAGCTATAAGAAAAAACCCTACAGTGAACTGAATTGGCATTCACCGTTCCAGTTGTTTCATATCTTTAAATGATTCTGGTAAATCGATAAAGCTCTGCAAAGTAGCTGTTGTCTGCTGATTTCTAACTCTAGTCAGTGGCATCCACTCTTTAGTGCACCACACACTTGCTGTGTAGCCATTAGATGAAAGCACTATCACCTGTCAAACAAACTGCTAGAACTGTAATAAATTAATGATCAAATAGTACAGTCTGATGTACAGTAGCAGAGCCGAGGCTAGTTACAACCAGGCCTCATGCTTTAAAAATGTAGCTGACATTAAAAAAAAATCAGCCATTAAAGAAAAATGTCACACAGCTTTTCAAAAAAATATCTATTTAAAAAATGACCACATACTGATATTCCAGGATTTGGGGGTTTACTTAAAAATGAAAAAAACCCAACAGTGAACGTTGCAGTAAAACTGTCTTGTGTACTATGAATTTTCAAGGCAGGCAACAATGTGCAGCTAAGCACAGAAGATGTTTGTATTTTTTTGGTAAGTAGTGCTGTGTACAAATCTGTACCTCAGAGGAATCCTCTGGTGTGTCATGGACAGAACTCTTGTTTGCAAGGGAAATGTCCCGAGTTCTTTTTTCCCCGTAATGCTTTTGATTTTTGACATCATGGGTAAAATATTTCAAGGGAGCTCCATATCACTTCTAAATATAAACAATACAAAATAAGCCTTTGCTTTTGAAGCACTTGACATCCTTTGAGCTTTGAATTTTGACTCCTAATAACTCTTGATGCTCACTGCATTAATGTATAAAGTCCTTTTTGTGAGCTAGAAATGGTTCCTCATGTCCCTCCTGCCATTGGCTTTATGAGCTTAATTTATTCTTTTTAATATAAAATCTCATTACCTGAACATGACACCACCAATTCCATTTTATCTTTGATATAAGAACAGAGAGAAACCAAAATCAAACCCTTAAATAAAGTCTGTAATCATCTCTCACTTTTCTCTTGCTTTTCAAATTTCTAAACAAAATTAAGTAAAAATACCTTCCAGGGCACACTAAGAAATGTAGAGTGGGGAAAAAAAAGGAAGATTACTTTATAGTGAACTAACAAGGGACATAATTACTTACACAAGCAGCATATCTTCTTCTTGATGATATCCCTTCATGTTTATTTTGCCATATTTGTGAAAGATGGGGAGTGCCTAGCAAGAATGGATATGCTGGAAAGCTTGATCTACTGAAGTAAGTCCTGAGGAAAAGAGCTACTTAACCTTAGGCAAAACATACTTGTCTTAAACTTTACTTTCACATAAGATGCTTAATAAGCTTTAATATTTGTATTAATAGATTTAAAAAAAATCCTTTAAGAAATTGAAATAATTAAGAAAAAGCCACCTCTGAAAGAATTCATAGAGATCAAGGATTAAGTTAGGACTTCTTGAGTCCTGATTTTAACAGAAAATTGGAGTAATCAGTGTATTAGCACATGAAAGCGTCAGTTGCATGCACTAATGGCAGTTCCTTTTTGTTGTTGTTGAGATGTGACTTAAGCATTGACTTAAATTATGAATTTGGCAGGGATCAAACTCCATGATCTAATTATGTCTTATGGCTTTCACTGACTCTTTTAAGGTAGCTGGTTGTAAAGATGAGGACTTTTCCTCAAGGAATATGTTTTTCATCAGAATCCACATCCCAGGTCCTGCAGGATCTTTATGTTTTGCTTTTTATGTGAAAACCTTCACCCAATAAATAAAGGCTTACATCCCTGGAAAACTATATTTTAACTGTGAAATGTCAACCACTCCCTCAGAAAGCCTAATATTGTAAATATTTTAACTCCTGCTCTGTGCTTTTTCTTCTGATACCAACAATAATCAGGACTCTGTTCATCTGAGGCTACCATGATGCTGCTGCTGCTGCTGAGAGCATCAATTAGAATGAGTGAGAAGACTAAACCATACAGTTTGTGTTGTGGATGTTGTGGAAGCTTAATTTCAGGTGGCCTATGAAAATCCCACTTCTTACTTAAGCATCACTGAATTCTTCGGGATTAAAATGTGTTTTAAAACCATAATGACTTCAAACATTTTATATATCAGCTGGAAGCTGGATTTTGCTCTTGCACCAAGGGAAGGGTATATGAATGCCACTGAAAATTAGTGCAGATGGAGTTGTGAGAATTAGGCTCCATGAACTCACTCACTATCCAATTGCATTGGGAAAAAAGAAAGCTTGCTAAGCGGGATGAGAAATTGATATGCTGTTGAATATAGATTGAATACATTGATTCTGATGTACAGACACATACTGCAATAATTATACAAAAGGGTATAGAACTTGTGAATTAAACCGTCTTAGGTAACTCAAGCTCATTTTGTCGTTTATCCTCTGTTTACTCTCCCAGTATTACTAAGTACTCATGCATTTAATTAAACATACTCATAACATTTCTTCAATTAAATAAATAATGCAGCGGCTTCTTCCATCATATGAGGATGATCAAGATAATGCAATATTCATTTTTATTCTAGTTCTCTGTCAAGCACTTTACATTGAAACCCAGGCAGCTGCAAGGTCTATCAGTGGTATTTCCAACCCATTCAGACACTAAAAGAAGTAAATATCTCATTATCTACTTAACTATGATAATCTGTGTTAAAAATTTTGGCAGACCAGGTAAGGGCAAATTGAAAGCGGCTTTAGAAAAATGACTTATTAACAGACTCTACAGTGATGAAATGCTTCAAGATAAATACCAGAGATAATAAAAGCTAGCTTAAACCACTGATTTGAAACTCTTAGAGAAGGCTGATGGTTTTTTAAATAAGTAGCAATTAGTCTGAAGTAATCCATTTATCTCCCCTGCAAGTGACTGAAATAAAGAGAAATTAGATAAAACTACATGCAGAGAAATAACTAAGTGATAATAGGAATGCAATCAGATAGTACTGAACAAAAATTGTAAAGGCAGGGCGATAATATATAGTTTATATTCTTATTGGAGGCTTTGATTCATTCCCTGTGGTAATTGTAAAATTTAATAATTTCTGTATACTTACAGTGTTCTGAAAAAAGCACTACCATTATACATTGTTAATCCCTGTAGGTTGAATGACAAATGCCTGGGGCAATACTACCATCAAAGCATGTGACATATCCAACATGAATCTTCTAATCTTCATAGGGATGACAACTGTCATTTTTAAAGTGCATGGCAAATGAAGAAGGCATAAGAAAGGAAACTTCTAATTTTAGGGGGATGCTAGTGGTAGGGGCTGTTTAAGTCTACACTGCACTTCAAAATTGCAGTAGCAAAACCCAGGTAATTCACTTGAACAGTTGTATAGATTTCTTAATGCTTAAAAAGTGCTGTCCAAGTTGGGAATAACTGTCTGTTCCTTTGAGAACTCATACTCTCTTAGCTAATATATACAGCTAATACACTCTATTGCTTATATGTGAAAAATAGATCAATGACTGCCAAAGGAAGATATGTACTATTCCAACAAACAGCTCTGCTTAAAACTTGGTGCTTTTTTGACTGATGGCAACTAATATATTTTAAGCTCTGCAAATGAAAGAAAGAATCAGTAGTCTGTTGATTTCCGTCTGCATTTTTCTGCTCATGTAACTTTTTGTACCAGCCCTTGTTTGGTTCCCTTCCTTTCACTGGGTTACAGAACATGATGTAGAAGGTGCGCATCACCCAGCTGCGTAGTTTCAGCAGGATTGTCACTTTAATGTTCAACATAGAGTTTTCTTCTTAACATTTCTTCTTGTTATAGCAAGACTCAGTACTGTGAGACACCTTTTGTTATGTATATATGAACAAGAGCAGTCAGAACAAATTTAATACACTGGGTAAGGGAACTAGGAGTTCACAACAGTTAATAGACAAGGTACTCTATACTAGATATGATCTTCTCTTAAATTTTGCTTTCCTGGTCAGATAGATTAGTGTCATATGCTTTCAGATGGAAAAGCTAACGCAGAATCTAGATAAAAACAAACAACAAACCCACAAAATCCCTAAACCATGATTTCAAGACATATTGCTTTATTCTAAGAGCTGCCAAAATAACCAACTGGCAGCTGTAATTGTGTAAATAGAGATTTTACACACCGCCTGTGAGCCATTTTTAATGTGACTAGTGCAGTAAAACTGTAGTCCAGGAAAGAGAATCACAGACTGATGAAATTAGGGCAATTAATGATACCTGAAAACACAGGCCATTCTAGTTACATCAAGTGGCACTAGAACCACCAGTCAAATCTATACATCCAGCAACCTTGCCCTGCATCTTACACTAAAAATAGTGGGCTTGTTGTGCCCATTTATATTCCTTCCAATGATTTCAGCAAGATGATGACTGGATCAATTGTCAACAGGATTCTGCAAGTACTAGATGGAGTTACACATTAAATATTTTGGTTCAAAATGTAAAAGAAACCATGATAAAAGAAACCATCTTTCACAGAAATTTCTTCCTACTAAAGTATAAGATTTTTCCTCTTTAAAGAAACAATCCAGAATAGCAGAGATGACAGAGCTATTCTCATCTTGAATCAGGCTTGGAATTCTCAAAGACTATGGACTAGTAATTTCTTTAAGCGGAGGATAGTTCTGCGGGATAGGACAGGGACTTACATCTGTCCTCAGATGCTGCGATGTGCAAAACTGCAGCAAATCTCTGGGGCAGGGATGGCCTTTTTGTGTCTGCTCATCAGAACTTGCACAATGGGCAATGGGTTCCCATTCCCAGTCAGAGCCTCTGGGCTCTGCAGCAAGGAAAAATACTAAATGGTAACCAAAACCAAGTACACTTATACTGACCTTTAAAATATATACGTGGAATTTAATGCAGTCTGCATTTCATTAGTTTTAACCTATATTGGATTCACTTGAATAAAATGAGTAGATATGACCATTTTAGAACAAAATGCCTGAAAAGAAGAATGCTAGCTAAATAATTCCCTCAAACTCCCTCATAGCATATAAACCTCATGTTTTTAAACTGATCTATCATTTCAAAACAGAGTTTCATGGGAAGATGCCAGTTGCATGTGATGCAGAGGTTTGAGATGTTGTTTAGAAGTAAGATAAGGCAGCAGTGATACACTCAAACCCAGGACCTTTGAATGAAGCTGGCTGTCCATCACCAGCCAGCACTCACCAAGCTGGGAAGATTCAAATTCCCAGCGCAGAGGAAACGAACAGACTTTTTGAAGCAGCTGAGAGCAGCTGAAGCAACTATTTGTGGGTGAAACTACAATACTGTTAGATGCCATGCAGAGCTAGAAGCTAATACTTCTCACTGCCCAAGGGTCAAGGTATTCACACTCTGAATAAACCCAGAAGGGCAGCACAGCTACCAGGCCAGTGACTACTGGCAGGGAGTACAAACTGAGAGTAGAAAGATTTCTTCCTCATTCTACCCAGTATGCTGACATAAGGCTGCTCAATTACTTACGCATAATTTACGCATGGGAGAATATACACACATAGCCAATGCATCTATATATTCATTCATTAATGATGCTTTAGTATGTATTTTATAGGAACAATGTGAATATATTTGAGGTTTAATTGACCAAACCCTGCAGACTCCTCCGCCATGAATTTTAACACCCCCAGAAGCAGACTCTGTGTACACCTGGACTTCAGCCTGTTTAACTGCATGAATTAAGTTTTTCATTACTAAGTTCATGTTAACAAGACACAATCCTGCTCTGCCAGTGATCAAATCAGATATCATTATAAGTAACTAATACCGAAGCCTTGGATTAGACCCCGAGTGTGGTTAATTGTAAAAATTTTGTTTCAAATCTTACAATACCAAGTGCTTTTATTTAAACCACAACACTTTAAAGGTTTGAGATGAGAGGAGAAACTCAGGTTTCATGTAGGCTTCTAGCCTTACACCTATGCAAATCCTCCCCCCTCCCCAAATGACCAAAATACATCCCAAAGACACAAAAAGGAAAATAAATAGATTAGAATCAATTCAACCTTAATAAAAGTTTAATTTTATGGAAAGCTGCCCAGAAAACAACACTTCCTGAATTATCTTTGGGATATTTTAGGAATCTGTAATTTGATTATGTAGTACAACAAAATAACTAATATTTTTTAAAATGTAAATTTTTCAGAGTTTACAAAACCCAACCTGTTTTCCTATTCTTGTGTCAGTCAGTCTACTTCAATTGCAGGAATGTTTTGCCAAAACATTGCAAGAAGAGTTTCCATGTTGAAGATACATGCATGTTTTCTAAGCACATTTAGTCAGCACTCACTGTGCTGGGCCCTAAGTTACGACTATTAAACGTTTGTGTTACGTTAAGCTTCACTCATGAACATTGTTGACAAAAAATGGATTCAAATATAGAATCATAGAATAGTTAGGGTTGGAAAGGACCTTAAGATCATCTAGTTCTAAACCCCATGCCATGGGCAGGGACACCTCACACTAAACCTATTTTTTTTTTTTCCCCAAACAAATCTGGGATTTCGAGTCCTGTCCATTAATTTCCTCAAAGGCCTTTTCTTCCCTGGCCCAATTTTGTGCTATTCACCTCAGTGCTGACGTTTTACACTCTTTACAAATGTCTTAAGACTCTGCGTTGGTTAAATTGCTTCAGGATATGCCATCCTTCCTTCAGGACACTCATTGCATTGATAGAAATGCTTAGGATGCCTGATCTGGGAGTGAAATAAAGTAAATATTCACCTTTTCCCTTACCCAAAAGGATAAATCAGTCTATTTGGTTTTAATTTGGCTTTTCACAGATCAAGCATATATTAAGCACAGTCAGGATATAGATTTTCTGCTATTTTGTCTTTTTTAAATAACCCTAAAGTGAACTCAACATTCTTACAATTGAGTTTTTAATCCTGGAGACACCTGTATACTGCTCAATCACTAACTGAAGTATTTGATAAAGCCGCCTGAAGACCTAGCCCTAAACTCTGACCAGCATAAGATAAAACCCATTAAAAACAATGATACGATATTTGATTTGGCCTGAGTAGAACTTACACATGAACAGAAGCCTTTGAGAAGCACATGTTGCAAAGATCTCAGTGATTTATGCTTCCACTTTTGCAAGCATGATTTATGCAGGTTGGTGCTGTCTCAACCATGAACATCCCTTATTACTACAAACTTACTTCTCGTGTCCCAGTTTACTAGCTACCGAGGACCTGGTGCACAGAGACAATGGCAATGGATTGTGGGCTTCCTAAATCCCCAGCATAGTGTTCTGCCGGATGTAAAAACGTAACTTGATCTCAATTAATGACAGTGACTGGGTCAGCCTGTCACCTCTCATGCTCTTTATGTGCTGCTCAGACATCTATACGCTTATTAAAACCTCAGGCACTCTACATAAGCTCTGCCTTGAAACCAGTTGCCAGAGGCATCACTGCTCAGAACCTGTCTACAGGTTTCTTGGTTTCAGATCTGACATCACATAAACCTCTCTTATCTGCCTTGGCAGTGCAGATCAGATGAAAAGCAGCCCCATCCTCACAGAATACGACTCACAAAAAAGATGGAGGCACACAATAATCAACATTTCACTGCTGTTGTTCCTCACAAATGTACTTTATTGCTAACATGCTCCAAGGTTAGAATATGCCTGCAACACTTGGCAAACATCCCTTTTTATTTTCATCAGATTCAGAGTGGGGAACTTTATACCAAAAGCTTTTTTCCAAACCAGTTATCTCTGTACTCTTTAAAGCAAAGCTGTAGCACAAGCAGTAACAGCAAGTAACTTCTGGAAACATTTTCACTTCTGAATAATTGTTATCCTGTAGATCATTTGATTATTATTGTCCCAGTTCCGCTCCTTGGGTTTGACTGGCTACCAGACACACAACATCGTTTTTGATCCAGAACAGTATGGGTAACTCTCATCATTACACAGTCTGTATTGCCCATTAAAACCTAACCTGGAATGCCAGTAAGTGAGGTGACTTTGACAGAAAGAAAAAAGTGCTCTGAGGTATCTGCCTTACATTTGCTCCATCTGTTTGGACTCAGAGCTACCTAATATCCAACTAACTTATGTGGCAGCACAAGCCTCCTTGTCTCTGCCAGCAGTGCAGAGCTGCTGCCTGTCCTGCAAGAAGCTGCTCGATGGCCCCACGGCTGCTTGATGCCACTCACTTCTCCAGCAACAGCACAACAAACCCCTCAGCTTCAGAAAGCAGCTTCCCAAAAACTCAGTTGTTGTAACCTGTTCCTGCTTCTCCCAACCTGGTGACCTAGAGCACCAGCCAGTCCATCTTCAAGAGATTAAGCTCTTTTATTTATATGGTACACAGTGTAACATTCAGGCTAGGAACGTCAGAAGAACAAATGGTCTCTTAAAAAGGCTTTGAACTTTCTTTCTTCTTCAAAGAAGTTTGGCTTTTGGAGGAAGTGGTTTAATAACTAAACTTGCCAGCACACGCAGGAAATAATATTTCCTATATACATCCTGGCACCAAAACTAGACTGCAGTAGGAAGAGTCTCTGATTTCCTTTAAAAAATGCCATAGACTGGGAAGGCAAAACACTGCCTTGGAAAGGAGTTCACCCGTTTGAGTATTCAATTGCTGATTCAATGAAAGAGTTCAGGCCCACTCTGTGGTAAAAAACAAAGGGACTAGAGCCTTTACTAGTGATAAGTAAAGCTTTAACAAGAACCCATGTTTGTTATTATCAGAATTTCCTTCTTTTTGCAGGCTAATTCACGGACTGGCTAATGGGTTTCCATAAATACTAACAAGTGTTGCCTTGAGGCTTTGTTGTGCTGTACAACATTAAGCAACAACAATAAGGAGCAGCTGCTCCTGAATAACTGTGCAGTTAATTACATTATATACCTACAGTATGTCTCTGCGCCCTACATTGAGAGAGCTATTGCTCATGGACCATCCATAGAACGATGGCAGATATTAGGGACATTCCAAAACAAATGAGAATGAGACTCAGATGCTCATACTGCCCTTGCTGAGGGAGACATGAAAAGCAAAAAAATTAATGTTACAGCTCTAACATTATCATCGAAAGAGAGTAAGTTTGCATGCATTTGTGTGCCTATCTTTAATGTAGGTATTAGATGGTCTAACATCTGGTTTGTCAAAGAACTTTGTCAGGTATTTCACAGATGTGTAATACTTTTATTTTTACAATCTGGAATAATCACAGGCATACAAAGAAATAGCTTTTATAATGGCGCTCCTCACTCAAATACATCCCCATCTCTAAGATATGCACATGAAACATTTAAATTAAGAAATAACTCTAGGATGATAAAACCTATACTTATAAGTGGTTTATATTACAATTTATAACAGGCACATTTGCTCAGATTGTGGCTTTCTTTAATAACTTTTCAATTCTTAGGCCCAGCTGGAAGCCTAAAAATAAGCAATAGAAAATTGGCATGTTTTGTTCCTAGTAATTGAAAGGGAGCCATGATAAATTTACCAGGACCAGGTTAAAGCAGCTCTGCAGGTCCCCAGAAGAAAAAAAGTACTGCATTTATAATGTACATGTTGGCAACAAATGCAGCCATTTAATGAGGGATTTCAAGTGGAGAATTCATCTGACATCTCTTCTATTCTCAAGCTTGATGAAGAGCACCCAGGTCTCTCCCAGACACGCTCCCTTCCAGTCTATTCCCTGACTCTGCCCTGGTTTTGTTACCACCCCTCCACCAAACACCTTTTAAGACACTTGAACCAGAGGCATCCAAAAGCAAAGATGATAGCAACGGTTGACTGGAGAAGGAATAATGGCAGCCCTTGTCACAAAGTTAAATCTATCTGGAATTTTGTTCTAGCCCAACATTTTAGTGGCTTACGGTGCAAAGTTAGGAAAGTAATTTCACCTCCGTGGGCCTCAGTTTCTATACATCTACTGTGATGCTTCTAACATTGGCCTTCAAAAAACCTTTATAGAGAGATGCTTTGTAATCTCTGGATAAGAGCTAGTTGCCATAATGTTGAGTTTTTTAACATACAATGACACTATATTTCAGGAAAATAAAGAAATATAAAATTAAAAGGCTACAGTCTGTTTAAATTCATGAGATAAAAATAATCTGACTACTCACATATCACTCCTCTGAAACCTGAACTCTGAAATAATTGCCTTGCCATCAGTCACTGAAGTCAATTTCAAAAAGTTGTCGTTTTCCTCTGAATTGGTTACAATAAAATAAAAGCATCAATATTTATAGATTGATCCCATGACATGACACTAGCTGAAGCAAATATCCTGTAGTTGGTGGACAGTGATCAGAACCAAACTTTAAGAAATATTTAGGTATTACAGATGTAAAAAATCATAGCTCCCTTACTCATCTCATGAAAATATTGCCTCAGCATTCTACAGGCTGGGCCAAGTCAGGCACATCTAGGTATGCTACAGGAATGGCATCAAGTGCAGCAACATTAGACACTTCTCAGGAAGGAAGTGTTGCTAATAAGCCACAATTTAAAATTCTTTAAATTACAAAGTACTCTTTTGAATAAAACATGACAGTTCTGCCAGGGTTAGGGTGACTGGCCCTAGACACTACACACCAAGCATATGGGTGAAATGAAACTCCATTAGTAGAAGCCTGCCATTACGGTTACACTGCAGGTTCTGCTGAGCCACACCACGCTGACAGACCTTGGGAGAGGTGAATCAGCTGCTGCTCATGTTTGCAGCACTAGCTGGGGTTCATGAACTTTCCCCTGACCTCTCTTCTAATTCAAGACTTTGTGGTTTTTCAGTGATTTTAAATTTTAGCTTGCATGTGTATATATACATGTATGTGCGTACACAGACGTATATATATAACCTCTACTGTGCTAAAATCAGGTTCTCCGTAGCTAAAAGGACCAAGGGACAAAAGTAGCTCTCATTTTAGTCTCTGGTAGGGGCCAAAAAGCTGTCCTTTTCCTGCTCAGCGTTACTATAAGAAGCTTCATGTCAACATGACAGAAGCAGAGGCGCCACTGCCTTAGGGTATGTCTGCATTGCTCAGCTCTTGCTGTAAACCCATGGCTGCTGCTCTCTGCAGTCTCCAATGTAGAGCTAGCACCGGTACCTCTGCAATGCTCTGTGTTTGCTGCTTAAGGCTTGCACCCAGAGTGCACCCTACCCACCTGCTGCACCCTTGACTGTAGATGAGGCATGGAAAGAGTGGGGAGAAATCCTTCCTGGCAGGATTTAGATCCCTCTGTCTCAGCTGGATTCCCCTTTGCTTGGCAAACTCAAATTTTCTCCTTCCACAAGATCAGTGCTGCACGTACAGTGGCAGAGAGGGGAGCCTCCACTCAGCACTCATGCTGAAATCCTAATCCAGAATTTTTCTTGGTATAGCATTGAGTTATAAGTCCTGTGCAGGTATCTAGAGAGGAACACAGACATACTAAATGTAAAACCTACACAGAGAAATTTGAACCTCCCCTGCACTCAACTGAGGAACAAGACTCCCAAGATAAGTTGCATGCCACCAGCCTTTGTTTTCACTTTCTTATGAAGTGGCAGCTGGAACTACAACAGAAATCTCCCTTTCTCTCTGCACCTTGGCTGATGGTCAAACAGAGTATAAATAAGCAGAAATATCCATAAGCCTAGTTGGATACAGATAAGTTTCATCATCTGCACTGTACAGCATCACTGTTTGAAGAACAACACTAGCTGCAAAAGTTTTCAGACCGAGTTTGGTGACTAAACTTTCTTTATACACAAGTCAGTGTTATAACTGTGTATGTCCTCTGAGCTTCCACACATTTTCACGCAACCAAGTTAGGAATTCTTACTGTTGCACCTTATTATCTGCTCAGGGTTGAATTCGAAATATGCTTCATTTCATTTATTAGGCTCAAGTCCTCCAGTTACAAAGATGGATCATGCCATCATCCTCCCAAAGCAGGCTGGACCTGTTTAAGCTCTAGACACATCCCTCTTCACAGTTCAAACATCATACCATCCACTATTAGCATGTGAGACTTGTTGCCTGAGAATATTGTAGAGATTAAGCGTATTAACAGGTTCAAAGTAGAATTAGACAAATCCATGCAGGATAAAGGTCCATCAGTGGACAATCACTAAGCACTATTATCTGAAACCAGCAGAACATGTTGGGAGAAGCACTGCTATGCACATGTCCTACACCTTTGCCTCTTCTTGCAGAGTGACTACCTTACACAGTCAGAAAAAGTATGCTGCTTTGGACACAGTCTAGCAGTTCTTACAGAAACAAATACAAGAACATGATCATACACTGTGAACCAGAAGTCAGTATTGAAAGCAGTCAAGGCAAAGAAGAAACAAAGTTTCTTTTTAGAGTAAACCTTAATTACTGAAGACAAAACATTGACTACAAAAGCCTTCCATCACTCCCCTTCTTTATTCCCTTTAGTCCTTACTCCAAAGAGACACAGGCTGGACCTAATTTTTATTCCACAGCTAATGACACTTGCTTCTTTGCTCAGGTGTCAGCCAAGGACAGCCTTGATGGGTTTGACTCTCAAGTAAACCACCCTGAACCTCACCTTCAAAGCACCTGAAGTTGACCTCTAAAAATCACATACCACCCTGGCTCCCAGTCTATCACTGCTTCAATTCTCAGGCTTTCAGAGCTCAGCCTAGATTCAGAACAAATGATAGTCTCAAAGAATGAGACTGTTCTGGGCTCTTTTCCCATAACTTCTTATAATATAGTAATTTCCTTCACCTGCTAGCATAGACATTTAAAAGTGTTTCATTTTGTGAACACGTTTTCTTTAGTGGATGGAAAATGTGCTTTCGAAGTATTTCTGCTTGGAAACATTTTCAGAAGATAATATTTCAAGAGTGATTCTATACCAACACAACGCTTTCATTTACAGTAGACAAACAACAATGTGGCTTAGCGTTTGTTTGTGCCTTAGTTATAGGCAACATTTTCATGGAAAAAAATAAAAATCCTGCTCAGGTAGTTAAATAAATATGCAAAAATAAGACTCAGTTCTGGCTAAATTCAGAGTAAGACATTCAAAGGTACATGCGCTTTCTCCCAGCGCCTAAGAAGTCTAACTATGTTGTGATGCTATTAAAGAAATTTGAAGGCTACTAAAGCTGGGGAATCAAATTGATCCCCTAATGGTGGGGGGCAAAGCTGTATCAGTTACACTAGTTCCTTACGAAGAGAAGAACAAAAAAAATTTCTACATTAATTTGGTTAAAAATGAAGCATTTGCAGCAAATATACAATCATTTTGGATATAACAATTTTTTTTTTACTTATATCTGTAAAACACAGGTACCATTTAAAATATTTTAAAGAGCAATAGTCATAAGGAAAATATGCCATTGAATTATGCCATTTTGATGAAGTCAAAATACTTCATTTGGAAGGCAGCGAATGGTGGTCAGCTTTCCTTCCCTCTGAAAATGTTTACTAAACTCAACATAATTCAAGAAATGTTTCAATTGATCCGAACAGAATTATTTCAGGAAAGGGTGGAGGAAGTACGAATCAGAATATTTAGTCCAATTCTCTGTGCTTTTAAGATAAGACTCTCTTTCTGATAATTTTTTATTCATATCTCATATTTTTTATTGCTCTTTAAATCATGCATCTTGAATGCCTGGCTTGTATTCTTCTCCAGCTAGTCATGATGCAAAATTAGACATATTCTTTTGAATACATCCCTTGAGGGGTTCTGGGTGGATCTTGCCACTGGATGCTACAAAATATCCCCAAATCAAGAGCTTTCTGTGTTAAACAATTCAAATCTCAGGAGACCATCCAACCAATTTACCAAGTATAAATATAGTCCCTCTGCCATTCACAGTGAGCGCAGTGAATTCCACGAAGAATCCCAGGGGAACTGAAAGAAATATTTTAATGTTCAGCAGTAGTCTTTAATTTTGCATTCAAATTATGTCACTGACCACTTTACTCTTTCCTCTTGAGGCAAGTATCTTCCTCAAAGGCATTTTTTTGGACGGACACCTCACAGTCCTCTTCCTAAACACACTGGCTGATCCTAGGGCAGCCTCATCTGCTAGTTTAATACCAGCTAGTGGATTCCCTCCTAACATACAACCAGTAACAGGAACAGCAAAATATTTATGGATAGGGTGAATCCCTAATGGAAGCAGAGCTTTATGCCTACAGTTAAGGTTACTCAAAGTTTCCTGGTATAAGATCTTATTTCCAGTTCTTTACAGCTTTGCTAAATAAACTGGCCTGCAGTAGTCCATAACAAGGCTCTGCCTCAGGCTGTGTGTTTCAGAGAACTGCTTGTGTTACTAATAAGGCAATAATCCATATTGCAGCTCGATTAGTAGTCAAAATGGTTGACAAAATCTGTAATTATTAAAAGGAAAGTTTCTTGTGCTGACATATCAAAACAGGTTTCTCAGGCCGCAATAGGGAGCAGCCACTATAAAAGATTCTCCTCACTGTAAGGAAAGTGAGTAGGAGTTTGGCCTGAATAAAACATACTGTGGAAGGAAGAAATATTAGAGTCAAACGCTCATATAAAAGCTTTGCTGCAACGTCAATAATCTTCAAAGTACTTAATTGGGGAGGTAGGCATTGCGATGTCTCTTTGACAGTCAGGAAGATGGAGGCACAAAGCAGCAGTGTGGCTCCTTGCAGACTGGTGGAAGGCAGCAGTGGAAGACTCAGAGAGTACCTTGGAAATGGAAAAAAGTGCCCAGAAAGAGATGCTAAAAATCCTTCCTACATCTGAGAAGGTTTGTTTTACTACTACTGCAGGCAGAAATAAGTCATGCAGTGCCTCCCTAGAACTGAAACTGCTTTCTTTTGGACAGCTTAGAAAATTCCTCATCAGGAACAGCAACAGTTGTTACCTCTGGGATGTACAATTTTCATACAGCAAGCAACTAAATTGAAGTATGAGAATCAAAACTGTTATACTGAGCAAATGTCTTTTGCAGGGAGGACTACAAAAATAACACCAAAATAATATCAGTAGCATAATTGGGAGCATATTATCATGAAACCAAAGCCTCTTGCTAGGAAGGATTTAAGTAAGGACTCTACAGGCCTTTTGCTGTGATAATACCCTTGCTTGGACCAGCCCTCCTGGGGGGAGAGGCGAGTGTCCAGAGGGCTGGGATGTGAGCGAAGTCTGTGAGATCTCCTGGAGCACAGGCTGGATACGGCACACACCAGTAACAAGGATGGCCTCTCCTGCAGCCTGATACAAAGCTGAGGTGGAGGCAGCTGTATATTAATTTAGGAAAGCAAGCAGAGCCACAGGCAGGCACTGGGTTGGCACACACATCTATTTCCGAGCAGACGGTTACTTCCTCCTTGTGCCTGAAATGAGTCTTATCCCACACAAAGTTTCCAAGCCCTTCATTTGTGGTTGTGTTAGTGTATAATAGTTATAATGAGAAGGCCATAAAAGTCCAAAGTTAGATGAGGGTCCTTAACCATTTTAAATATGGCTCTCTTTCCAGATTTTTATTTAAACTTTAATGACTGCCACATAAGATCAAGCCACAAGAAACAACATTTGTATTACAGCTGTATTATTTAATTCCCATTAGCTGAAAATGCCAGGCTACTGGCCAGTAGCTCAGGAAAATAAGTGGTGACAGGTGAAAGAAAAATACCCTTCCCTTACCTCCTCAAGCCACTTTAAAGCCTGAAGCTCTGCAATGTCATTTACACCTAATGAAATCCAGTGTCAGGCCACACTATTAAGGCAAATGTTATCCATTCAGAAAAAAAATGGACCATACTACTTTTAAAGCCATGTTGCTCTTTCTGGCCATAATTCCTATTGTCTTATTAAACCATAATAGAACTGATCCCTTTAGATTTGCTGTTAACTTATTTACTCCTGCTTTTGAATGTGCACTTAATGCCACCTTGTATACTGGGGGATCTAGGTGCTTAAAAGCCATAATTTACTCTCTGGTTTAATTAAAACAATGATTTTATTGGACAGCCTAAAATGTTTGGAGTAATAATCACAGTTCAAACTTGATTATCCCATTCAATTCTGAATCAAGTGCAAAAGGGAGGAGCGCACACATCTCTTCAGTGGAAATTGAAATGCTTTAAAGGAGCTGCTTTCATCTGTAATGGCTGTATTATCATTTATCAGTTTATTTCGAAATGTTTTTGGTAGCCCATGTAACATAGCAAATGTGGAGTAACAAGTGAGACTCAATGCTTTCCATCATGTATGGCGCTTTCTTACAGTTTTCAAGACAAGTCCAAGAAGTAAACTTAGCAGAGTGAAAATTCATATCGATCTGCCTGGCTTCTGGAAAAACAAATTTTCTTTCAGTGTCACTTAAAGTTAGCAAAGTGAGGTTTCAATCAGGTTACTTAAGTAAAAGGTCACAAGAAGGGGTAAAGAGAGGATAAATGAATATATACACAACTATCACTTTCTTAGAGAACAAACTATGTGTTCAAAGAAAGTAGTATGTGAATTTTAAAAGATGAGTCGTAATCAGGTTTCATCAAGCTTCTTCACCTTTAGTAATTTTCTTATTTGGTCATTCAAAACTTAAAGATGTCTTACCAAAAAAAAAAAGAAAAAAAGAAAGAAATCAAACCCCTTTAGGATCTTCAATACTGACATCTGTAGATTTTTCAATCCAGAACTTTGTGCCAAAAATAGTCCTATTGATTACAGGAGATTAAAATTATGTCTTAACATAGATGCAGTAGACTCTGGCCTCGAGCAAAGTCACACTAAAACCTCAGAATATAAATTAAAAAAAGCACTCAATGAACTGAATATTCATGTGCTGTTACAGAATAAGAGAAATGTTGGGTAGAAGAGACCTTTGGAGGTCTTAGGTCCAACCTCCCACTCCCAAGTATGACCATTGCCAGAGCCAGAACAGGTTGGCTATGGCTTTGTGTTCTCCTCCATGTCACTCCTGAATAAGGATGGGATAAGAGGACAGAAAAGGCATACCTGGACTCGCTATTGCAAGTGCAGCCTCATCAGCACACAGTAGAGGAGGGTAACAACTCTGCTTCAACTGAAGCGTGAACAGAACACGGCTGTATCTTTTAAAAACAGAACGATTAGCTGCCCTTACCCAGCTGTTGATAGAGCATGGTTTAGAAAACTCTTTCTACTACAGTAACAGGCATCTAGGAAGACCATATTTATCCCATTTATGTGGGCATATTCAGATCCAAATGCCCAAGTTTTTTGCTCCCATTATAGTTTTATGGTGTGGCTCAACAAATGCAAGCAAATGTGATTTTTAATGACTTACAAAACCATGTAGCATGGGAAGTACCATTTGCTTTTACATATCCTTATCTCACTGGTTCACCTGAAGAAAACTGAAGTACATTACAAAATTAGTGGCTTTCCTCTTAGGGTTGGAGAAAGGAGTGGAGATGATTTTGTATGCACTTCTGGAGTGCAGTCATGCACACCTAACTACTGTAGTCTGCTATGAGGATCAGACAAATCTAAAAGCTTCACACAGTCATGTATTTGTAAGTCTTCTGATGTGCAAAAAAAATTAAGAATACGTGATTAGGGCACTGAACTTAAAGAACTGACTGAGTCTTTCCCTTATGCCAGAAATTCCTAAGGAGTATTTATTTGAGTAAATATTTGCCAAGGACAAAGAGATCCCTCAGTGAGGGATGCTTTAGAATTTAAAATAAACATCCTATCACTATATATTTAGAGTCTATCTGTAGAATGACAGTATTCTTGTGGTTAAAGCAGCAGCTAGGGACTTAGGACTTGCATCCAATTCTTGGACTTGCCACAAATGAGCCTGGATGTCAGTGTTCCTGTAGCTCTTCTCTCCAACCACAAACGCAGAGAATCATGTTCCCTTTCACCTTCTGTTTCATTTATGATCAAAAGCAATTAACAAACAACTTTTTCACATTATGATTAAAATAGGGCTGTCAGGTAAAGCAAGGCCATTCAGGCAACCAGACGGCTTTCCTCTACCATGTGCTGCCCTCATCGAACTTATTTCTTACCTACATATCTCCATCTGGGACAGCACGTAGTTCCAGGGAATTGTGCCAAAGGATCTGGTACATTAATGGGTTAAGATAGTATTCTTGTCTAGAAAGAAGCTCACAATTGTTTTAAGCTAACAGGACCAGACACAAAGCAGTCCTAAATGTAGGACAGTTACACAGCTATGCAATCTGACCACAAGCAGTGGGAATATGTGCCACAATAGGCAGTCTCAATCGGAAATGGGAGAGGAAGAAGGGCTAAAGCCTTGCTTATCTTCCAGTAACTCTGTGCTAGAATAAGTCTGGTCCTTCAGCAGGACCTGCCTAGCCACAACACCTTGCTGGTTTAAATAAACTCCTTCTGAGCTGTTTATTCAGTCAACCACAGCTTGTAGACAACAGTGTCAAGTGTACAAGATCTCTTCATCTGGACTTCATTCCAGGCTTCCTTTCTTTTTCTTTTCCTCTTCTTTTCCTTCCAGCTCTGGTCCTCTATTTCTTTCCATTTATTTCTCCTGACCTTCTTTCTATCTTCTCAAGAAACAGGAACTTCCTATGACAGGTCTATCATTTTCCTCACTTTGATTGCCAATTTTGTTTCTCCTCATTAGCTTGATTCTATATTCTTCTTCAGAATATAGAATCTTCATTCTCCTGGCTCACAGCCTTCTTGTAAAGCCTGACAAATAGGGTACATCACAGTGAAAAAACCCAAAAACACAAACTGGTTTAGCTGGCTGAGACTTGACAAAGTCTAAAAAACTAGACAATTATCCAGATAGCTATCCACTCACACCACGGATTAAGCCATAAACTCATGGTGGAGGCAGATTACTAGCATGTCAAACAACAAACCCAACATTACTTTAATTTGTTTTGTTTATTCCCCTTGACCATAGAGAGGTGCTGAACAATAGCATTAGAATTCTGAATTCTTCCTTTAGGGAATAATAAGGAATCCTTCCCCAAATGTGTAATTTGCATTGTTAAATCCAATGTGTTTCCTTGCATTATAAAAGTGCTAGCCATAATTTTTCTATGGTTTCCAAAAAATAATAATAATATACATCCCTCCCACCACATTTAGGGTTTGTGTTAAGAGCTAAGTGTCTCAAATTTCTTGGCATAATGATGGAAACAACTGTAAAACATGTCCAAGTAAGGGAAAAAAACCTTTGGCTGCTGTAGTACAAGAAAAACTACTTTGGCTTGAAATAAACATAAAGCACTTGTAGATGTCAATGCAGCCTGTAGATGCAAATCTCAAATTCATAATAGGCTACAAGAATATTTAAAACCTTTAAATTTTATGCTGAGGCCTTATTTCATTTTTTAAAAAAGGAGAACCCAATTTATCAACATTAGGAAAACAGCAACAATTCCAGGTATCTAACCTGTAAATCTTAAAGTGAGATTTATGAATAAGAATATTAATAGTTACAAAATAAAATACTGAGTGTCTTTCTTGCAGGGTCACTGGGATTTGATTCAAACCCAACAAAAGGAATCAAGGATGAAAAATATGTGTTAGAAATAATGTACCTATGCATAACACTGATAGGAATTATTAGGAAAAGCTGTCCAGATCTGGCTTCCAAACTTCAAGAACATGGAAATCCTCCAAAATGTACATAAATACGATCTACAGCTAATGCTGTTATTAATAGATAACAGATCCTGGATTTCAGTGACATAGAGAACTGTCCAAATAGTTCCCAGCTTTGAGAGGCTGATGACTGAGAGAAGCTGCTCAACAATCCTTGAGCCCCAGCGCTCCCTCTAACAGTGCTGCAACTCAGGGTGTTCCCAGTTCCTAGAACTGACAGTGTCTTTGTTCTTTGTCACAATCTAATAATTCAGATTCTTCCATAAACCCACTTTTTCCAAATACTCAAAGTTGGTGCAGAGTTATTCACCCCCACCAGCCCCTTGTCAGATTTCCATGTGTTTCAGTTAGCTTTTGCAAGAAAAGCAGTGCTCTAAATTAAATTAATTCCTGAGGAAGCCAAACTTGCATATGCCTCTGTGGACAACAACTTGGTGAAGCGGATGAGATTTTTGCACCAGTTTTCGTAAAGCAGGCTAACACATGTTACCATTTATATATATATATTCCAACATTTGTGTATGTAAGCAGATTCATCAAATCCATCATGGGACTATATAGATGTTTACAATTAAACAATGCAGTATCTAACTGTTTATAGGATTAGACTTAGAGATTTGAACCATATAAAAAGCAAATTCTGTCTAGAGTTACAATGAAAAATGAAGAGCTGAACACAGGGATAGCACCAGCAGTCTGACCCTGTATGTTTTGCAAGCATGAGGACTAAAGCCACAAATTCCAAATTTGAGGGGCAAAACCTCAATTCATGAGGTGCAGGAGGATGAATAAGAAAATGTTGCAGTGGCTGCAAATCCTTGAACATTTCAGGTTCCTGGTACACATTTCTGAAAACAAAACCTCAATAGTTCCCCACTGCTCTCAGCACAACTAGTGCCTGATGTTTCCTTCACTCTTCACTGAATCTGAGAATGACAGGAAGAATGTTGACATCTTGTGCCACACGTACGGGAAGAAACAGATTATCTCCAGCTGAAAGGTGTTTTATTTTATGTGAGAAAAGACAAGCTCCACATCAAATAAATCATACAATAAGAACATTATTTTTAAAGGCAATGAGTATTTTGCATATTAATATTAAATGACATGTGAGAGCAAATATAGAAATGATAACGTTAAGTATCTCACAGAGAGCTGACACAGAGCAGAGGGCTTCTGGTGACCAAGCTGTCTTAAATCTGCAGCCTCAAAAAAAGAAAAAAAGCTTCATCAAAATTTAATATTCATGCAATAGGGACTCTTTCATTGTTATGAAAACTGATAAAGACCCACCATAAAATCTTGGGTGCTTCATTTACTCTCTTCCCCCAGTAAAAAAGCGGGGGAAAAAAAAATCAACCCAACTAAGAAAGAACCTGGCAAATATTTTCCTGGCAACATTTCAGGGGAGTTACTATTTTGTATTTGGTAAGGATGCAGTCCTTACCAGTCGACACACAGACCCTTAGAAGGAAATGGAAGGGACATAGTAATTCAAATAAGGGGCAAAAGAGACAGAATAAAATTAAAAAGCATGCAATTATTTTCTAGCAAGCCAGCAACAGCATATAATCCAGCAGGAAATGGGGAAGAGAGGGCTGATTTTTTTTCTTAAAGATGTGGACAAAGCTTTTTTTAAGAAGTCACAGAGCTAAAATAACCATATTGTTAGGCAGTGACTCATGGGAGCAAAGACAACAATATTATCTAGGATCGTTATACTGATGCTTTTTAATCATAATGTTGGTACAGTTTACCCTCACTCTGACCTAGTTTAAGTAGTTTAGAAAGCTTAATAGGCATTGCTGCTTACAGCACAGTTAGGAGGACCTCAATATATACAGCAAGTTCTTTTGTGAATGAAAATTACTGATTCATGGCCCGTTACACTTCATGAATCCAGGGAAACAACAGTGAAATTAACTCATTGAAGTTTCACACAACTGAATCTGAATTTGTCCTCCTGCACTTGCAAAACCTTTGTGTTGGCAATGGGAGACAGCATGACCAGCTCGGCATGTCCTTGAACAGCCTCCCATATTGCAGTGTGCTCCCTAACAGCTGACACAACCTGCCAAGGGCACAAACACAAGGGAATGTTCTTAATTTAAAAACATTTAGTCAAGAGGGTTATTATTTTATTTTTATTTTATTTTTACAAAAGATATTAATGAGAACAATGCTTTTACAAAAGTTTTTCTGGAAAAGTTTTTGTGTTTTAACTGACAGGCTGAAAATCAAGAATTTTCAGTCTTGGGGTTTTCAACAAAATCAAAAAAGTTGCCAGTAACAACCACTTCCAGCAGAAATATCCTTTTGGCAAGAAATGATATCTTTGTTCATTTTGTTATTGAAAAACATTGATCCATTCCAGTGATTGATGTCAACTATAGGACACAACTCTATTTTCCATGGGATAACTGATGTATTTGCTCTTCGTGTTAACAAGATTAATGCCTGCTATCATCTGCCAGTTTACAGTCAACCAAAATATAGCACCCACTTTTGTGAACCTCCGCCTCTGAAGTCATATATGTTACCCACAGAGACTGCTTGAACTTGGGCTCAACATAATTAAGTTGCTCAGTGTATTGCTGGGAGATCCACCGGTCACTGCTTTTTATTTGCAGGGTGAATTTTTCTCCCACTGTAAGCCCAGGCGATTCTATCAGAATCATTAAGGGGCTTTGCTTGGATGCAGCCATAACAGCCCCACAAGGGAGATCCTGCCCTTCCTCTGCTGCTTAGGCTGGATCTGCTCCACGATCCCACAGAGACCAGCATAAAGGACAGTGATGAAAATGAACCATAAAAGGAACTCATGAGGTCAAGCCCGTGCATGTATTTACCCTACCTGAGTTTCACCACTGCAGCAGGGAGCAGTTAGCCCCACTCCAGGGATGGGGTTGCAGAGGCAGCATCTAACATCTGTATTCTGAGTTGGCTTAGAAAAATAAAGCTATCTTTCCAAATTTATAGGCCAACAAACCTAGTTCTTTAGACTGCATGCAACCAGGATTTTTTTTCCTCTCATCTGTATCTCTGGCTCCTGAGAGGTATTCTCAATTATACAGAGAAAACAGACTTAATTTCTCCATGTGGCTCAGTCCTAGGCTGTTACATGGAAAAATGTCCCAGCTGGGATTTGCAGAAGCATTAACTTAATCCTCCTCCCACTAAAACCACTGGTAAAAACACCCATGAATCTGCAGCTGGAAGAAAAGGTGACAGTGCTAAAGACTTACTATTGACTAACATTCACATGAACTAATCTTATCAGCTCTTCTGAATATCAGGCAGATTCTCCTTTCTCCAGCTGAATAAAAATTAAACTATGGCAAAACCTCTTTGTGAAGAGGGCTTTCTCCAGGCAGATTAAGGGAAAGGACTTCTAGGTAGCATACTGGAAAAAGCCTACAAACCCGCGCAGACCACTGGGCAGCTTGGAAGAGTAAAAGTTTACTTTGTAAAACCAAACTTTGCAACTTTCAGTTTGTTAACATGAGAGTATCCTCTAATTTTATCTACAGCTGCCACCTTCCCCAAGTTGCAATTGCCAAAAAAGTTCAAAATATCTTAACGTTACATTCCACCGAGTCACTAAATGGAACAGAAGTCCTATTACTGTAATTCATAATTCAAAACTCAAATTTCAGGAGACAACATCAGAAATGTCATTTTAACCACATTAATTCCTTCACAGTTAATGTGAGTGGGTGTTGGTGCAATCCAAGCTGAAAAAAGCCATCTAATTTCAGCAAGGATACCACAAGCCAACTTGGCAACTCTCCACGTGGATCAGACAAATGCCTGCTCTGTTGAAGCTGAAGGCACAGTAATAATTATCATAGCTGATACTGCATCAGTGGGAATGACAGTGTGGTTTGTAAATACAACCCAAACCAGGATTCTCTCGTTCACAAACAGGGATTTGGTATAACTGTGGGAACCCACCATAAAACTTATGGATCTGAATGTGGCCCTTGATCCAAACTAGGGCACGTTCCTCTGTAACTAAAAAGTCATTCAATAGCTGCAGTACACATTTAACGATCACACTTTTGGGGTGGATGTTGGCAGAAGACGGACAATAACATTGTACAACAATTATATGGCAATCACATCCATCAGAAGGGAGAAGCAGTCAGTATGACCACTCCTACTGACAACGTGTGACCATTTTCCACTTTGCTCAGTACTTCACTAGTGGGGTCAGATACCTCATCAGGAAAGAGTCAGGTCTTTCCAGAATACTTAATCATGTTCACATAAAGTTTCCTCAGGTATTTAGCCAGTAAGAAAAACCTTCAGGAATCCTCTCAAATTAAGAAATCAAGGAAAGAGAAGAAGGATATTCTCATTAATTTGACAGCAGAAGGAATGAAAATGGCTGAAATAGGTATGTATTCTCCAGCTCAAAACTGCAGCCACCTATGCTAGATTCCCAAGCTTTGATTTCTGCCCTGTCCTTTTAGTGACAGCTAGACCAGAAGTGCCCAGCAGACAACAGCAAGTGTTGCAGAGATTTTTGGCTTCCAGAGACCTTCTGCACCAGCACAAAGCACTGATTGTTCTGGCTCTGAAGCACTCGCAGCCCTTCAAACCAATGGAAGGACTGAGCATGTCCTCCTTAAAAAGCCAATGGATAAAAAAATAGTTTAAACCCTCTCATCTGTGGGACTTTATCATACAATAGAGGGGTTTAATTAGAGCCAGTTCAGATTTACTTACATGCTGTGCCTTGCTTTCTTCAGAATGAGAATGCTACTCTACTACTATATTATTTAATATTTATAAAGCACTTGAAGGTTCTTTGTGAAAGGCAAGCCTGGCACTTAAGGCAACAAATATCACAAAATTTCCCTTCCAGTTACCAAACAATATCCAGTCATCAGGAAAGATCCCCTATATACCGATATTGGCTTGAATAGTAGTGTTTTTAAAAACCAAGTCCTTAACTATAAAAAACCAAGATCAATGGAACATTTTCAGTTACTTCAAAACAATGTAATGTGGAAATGCAACAGCTATCTCCTATGCTTAATTTTTCCCTTCCCTGTTTCATGCTATCTCTCTGAAATGCTAATGATCACTTAAACCCATGTGTTTTCACTTTCCCTCCATCTCTTAAGATCACCAGCAGACCACCTTTCTCCATTATAGAAGTCTTGAGCTATTTTGCTCATCAAAAGGCTTGCACAGGGCAGAGGACAGCCAAACAAAACTTGACATTTCCTCCACGTTTTTTTTTTTCATCTGCTGGCCTTGCCAGAAAGGATTCATCTCGTCTCATCTCATTCCACACCCCTTCCACTCAGGGCAGATGCAGGATTACCTGCAGAATAGCCGGCTTACTCTAGAGATTGTATTCAGGCTTCCCTGCTTCATTCTCCCTCAGTTGCTTTTTGGTTAGAGAGCGCTGGAGGAATAGACAATGAACTCCTAATCATGAGCACTTTATTAATGTACATGAGCATGCAGCTGTAATTGAATTGTCAGATGTGTGTCAGCATACACAATAAGGAAAAAAAATATTAGAAGTATTATTGCTAGTCCTTAGAAGAAACAAAAGAAACAGAACTGATTTGTGTATCTGGGAATAGGGGTGGGTATCTGCATGTGAAAACCAACTGGATTTTAAAATAAGAGTTTAATTTTACATTTATATCAGATTGTATGAAGCTAATAACCATTATTATTTTATTATAATTATGGGTCCAGGTCACTCAGAAGTATTATATCCTGAACTTAGGAGTCTCCCCTTTGATGACAGTTTTACTACTTTAGTTCATTAGTTGTCTGGCAAGTCAGTTTTCTAAAGATGAAGTGAAAGTGAGTAGAATTTGCTGGAACGCAAACTCCAAACTGGAGCGGGTGGTATGTGCTGTTCTGTCACTGCTAATGGAGTTGAGCTCTACTACTTGTGACAAAATTCTCTGGTATGTAAAAAGCTCAGTTTGCTGCCATATCACTTTTAGTAATAAAACCAAAAGGAGATCTGCTATGCACCCACCTCACACAGATTGCCAACACCCACAGGGTTCCTGCAGGCTTCAGATCAGCCAACAACAGCTAAACAAAGCAGCTTTCTCATCTGCTCCCCACCTCATCACTGGAGTGAGTGGTCTATGCTCAGGCTTGCACCCTGTAAAAATAGCTTTAAGTTCAAGCTAAATTAGCGCACATAGAGTTCTGTGCTAGCAGAGCTAAACTGTTTTGAATAATGCAGGTTCCCTTATCAGCACACTGGTAGGAGCCAAAGCTGTGTCTCCTTTTCTCACAAGAATAGGTAAGACAACAACATATTTTTAAAGCCCACATGCATGCTTTCCGCCTTACAACCACTACTCCACATTGAAATACAATCTTGCTCTCATTAGAAAAGAGATAGCTTTTAACTGAAGTTGCTATATCTGGGATGAGAACTTATGTATCATATGTCAGCCTCATTTTATTTCATTCACATCACACTGTAGAGCCTACATTTTTCTCCTCCTCCTTCATCAAATGTAAGAGTTGTTGTTTGTGTATAGCATGCACATTAGCACAGATAAACTGCTCACTGAGTGTAATGATTAATGATTGAATAGTGCAGTTGTTGCAAAAATAAGTCATGCAGTGAAGAGAGATCTGAAGATTATATCTAACACCAGGGGATAGCTTATTAATCTTACTTCTTGAAGAATTCGTGAGTAAATCATTCTCCTTTATTAATGATATTTCACTTTGCTCCGTGAGACATCTTTTATACATCCAGAAGGGCAATTATCTGTTTAGGCCAAGAAACAATATTAGTTACAGATGGTGCTTGAATGTTTGATCTAAGTCACTTAAATAAAAGAGGCTAAAAAGTGAGAAGCACACTCCAAAGACCTACTCCAAACAGGACTGCATTTACAGGCAGCTTGTTTTGGTTCCCCTCTATATGGAGATGACAAATTACCTGTGTTTCCAAGTATCAATTAATGGGGAGCTTGTGTACTCAAATGGTGATATAACAACTCAGGGAAAATTACATTACTTTTATGTCTTCAGCGTCTAAAGGAATTCTATCACATGTGAGGTAGTTAAACATGTCTGAAATGATTTATTAATATAAAAGTCTTTCAAAGGGAGATCTTAAATTCTTGATCACAATGAGATACTGAAGACAGAAAGCACAGTTTATTATTTAAAAGTAAAAAATCTTTTCCTAGGTTCAAAACAGTCTTTTCCTAGCTGTCCATCACTCATTATCCACCAAAACATTGGAGGATTTAAGGAGAGAACACAGACACCTGTTTAATAGTATTCTAAGAACTATAATAAAGAATTAAGTAGATCTAAATATAAATGTATAAATCATCTCCAAAACGAGTTTTATTAACTAGCTTTAAAATCCCTGAATATGGAAATTATAAGCTTAAATTATAAGTTTTATATATTTATAAATTTAAATAATGAGTTGATTACAGAATTGATTTGTAAATTCACAAAACTTTAACAAAATATATTTTACTATAGATTTCAAAATAATACTGAGTCATAGTTATCTATTAGATTAATAGAGCATTTAAAGTGCAGCAGTTTATTGGACAAATAATTCATTAACGATAGGCACTGTGATCTAGTAAATGAGAACATAAGCAGACCCAGAAAATAGGGGAAATTTTTGCCTTATTTTTCAAGCATGGATTAAGGCTAAGGACAATCTTATCTTCTACAGAACTGCATTTGCATGTGTGGGCATTTCACAAAGATGCTGCTGTCTCTTGGAACTGATATTTGATATACAGACACCTGACTCGCCAGGGGTCTGTGTGGAGATTTGCAGTCTCACCATGCACCTCTGTGTGTAATCGGTGTGCACTGATGGATTAAATTAGAACTGCTTAATTGGGTGTCATAGGTGTTCTGCTCCTGCCAAAGACTTTTTTGCAGCAAAGACTTAAAATTGCATTCACAGCAAAGGAGCCAGAGATCCACCTTGGAAAGAAATTACAAGTGAACCTGTACTAATGGGTCTATTGGGGTTTTGAAAACATGAAAATGCCTCCAGACCATGTTCAATATCTCTTTATTAAACTTTTTTAATTAAAAAATATTAATTTATAACTGTAAATTTCAGTAGAAAAAGACTAGTTTAATAAGGTACCTATATTAAGAGGGAGGAAATAAGCATTCAGAAGTGCACCAGTCCCATTTCCAGAATGAACCAGCTCTGATAATGGGGCAATTTTCTGACAGTGACAAACTGCCTAACAGTTAAAAATACTTTAGCCTGGAATCTGGAGTTGCTTTAAGTTTCTAAGTTGCTTGATGAAACAAAAAAGAAGTCATTAAAAAAGCAGATGTGACCTAATAAAACTGCTCAGGGATTTTCACTTTCATACATTCTAGTGATCTCTAATTTTCATTTGGTGGGAAACAGTGAAAGCAGTGAGCAACCCTGCCATATTTCAAAGCTGAAAACACGCAGGTCAAAATATGAGTGCACTTTGTAGCAGAGCCTGGGTCTGACTGCAGTGTATTTTCAGCACCCAGTTTCAGGTCACATACACTTTATTTGTGTTTAGAGCATGTTTGACTAAACTGACACAAAAACCCCTTTCCCCTAAATACCAAGAGCATGTCAAGATTATACTTCACTGGTTCAATTCAAATCTGGATTTTGTGTTAGCTGACGGTCATTACGCTCCTGATACATAAGCCATACATGTTTGTCCACCTAGCCTTCATAAGTTTGGGAGATAGGGTTTACTAGAAGTAATACTTTCACATTCCTGGATCTAAAACTGTACATTGAAATTTTAAGTCTGCTGGAAGATAATCCCACTGAAGGTTATAAAATAAAGGCTTGGCCTACAATGCAGTTACTTATTACAAAGAAACCATAGTCTACTACCTGAACTTGATCTTTCCCACCCCGCAGACTCGCATCACAGCACCAGATTTAGCATCTGCCCATTATGCAGAAAAATCTCAAAAGCCACAATCCAAACCCACATTTCTGAAACACAAGAATATGTGCAGGAGCTATCATATTGCCTTGGATTTGCTGACAGTGGTTTTAAAGAATGCAGGTAAAAACTGGAGGAGTGTATTTGAAAATAGCATTATATATTTTTATCAGAACTACCTCCAGTCTCATGCAGGCTTCAGTGACTAGAAAAAAGGGTATCAAAGTGATTTGAAAAAAAGAATAAATGTTATTAATATTGATTCTTCTTCTAGAGAATTCCCTGCAGTCCTGCTCAGGGAACCAAGTCAGTGAGCAGCAGCAAAAATACGGCTTTTCGGCAGGTGCCTGTGTAATATTCAGAGAAGGAAGCAAATATGTGATCCCTTTAGGGACAAGCATATACCCCATCTGCTGCCCAAACCCATCTCTCATCCTGCTAATCTGGAATGTTAGCAGATCTGTTCAGATTTCCAAGCCTGACCTGCTTCTGAGAAAAGCGTTATTCAAATAGGTTACACCAAAATAATCAGCAGTTCGAAATGAACAGCAGTTGATAGTGACTCCATCAGCATTTTTCTCGTGCTGGATTTTTTTTTTCTTAAGTAATTAAAAAATGTCTCTGGAAAAGCAGTATGTACAGTATGTCATAAAGTCTCTCTGAACTACCTATATTTACCCCTGAAAGTGAATTCTTTATAAGACCTTGGATATCAAAGAAACGAGGGATCAAAGTAGTTTTAATAAGCAACCCAGTGTTTGTAGAACCTGCACTTTCATGTATCATGTTTTGTTCAAGTTCTTAATTTTGGTTCCTCACCACAGAAGGCACTTAAGATAACTATCTATAACCATATTGTCATGTTGAATCCTTTGATTATTTAACATGTACACCTTAGTGAAACAAAAATGCCTTTTTTCCCCATAATATTTGGACTTCATTGTATTTTCTCACATGAAACATAGATTTGATTTGTTTGATAGTCAGAACATATAGTAGCACAATTTTCTTTAGTATTTCTATTTATATATTAATAGAGATTAATGTAGTGCAGTTTTGTCTACTTTTTTTGTCTACTCCCATACACTGATGTGATCTGCAACAGCTTGATCTTTTTTTAAATCTCAAAATAAACACATAACAAAAGATGGTAAAAACTACAAAAAATGAAGCTAACTGGGCCTTAAAAGAGAAGCCAGAGGTTCCCCAGTGAATATCAGTATGCTCTTTAACATAGTAAAATCAATTCATACTTTTCTGTTTTGAAATCAGAGCTCTGCTATGTTTACAAATTGTTTTGTGGTGAAAACAAACTACTTAAAAATAGCCAAACCTCTCATATATATTTGACCTATAGTCATGATGAAATTGTTAGTAAAGGCTGAGAATTATTACACTCTGGATTAGAAACACAGATTGAAAGATGAAGGAATCGCAAGACCATACTGCATACAAAAAGCATTAATGACAAATGAATCTGGTAGCTATTCCAATCACACATCTGGATACAAACCTTTTTATTTGGCTCTGAAAATTACTGTATTGCCAGTTTGGAATCTGAATGAACAATGAGTTAAAAATCTGAACAGAAGCATACTGAAATGTAAGCAGACAGGTCTATTATTTTTTCTCTTTTTGTTGTTTTCTGACATGTTCAGGAAGTAGGAGATTGCTCTGGTATCTCACTATGTTACAAGAGTTGGTAGCCAGAAATATCTCAGATGCACATGGTACTGCTTTTGTGGTTGCCTTTGAAAAGTCAAGAATACAAAGCCCTATACAGGAAAGTCAAGATTTTATAATACATTGAAGGATAACTGTAACATATCACATTCTAAGTGAAACAGAAAAGCCAGGACATAAACCACTGTATCTGCAGTTTGAGTCTACTATGTTTATATTAAGGGAACTTCTACATATTCCTCTTGATGTAAGTTAGAAAAAAAATATTACTAGATGAAGGAATTGTATACTTGACCAAGAAAACCTCCAAAGTCATGTATGTTCATGAGCTGAAACATTTTTATGTTACATCTTTCTCAGTAGATATCACAGAATAAGCCGTATATGTAAAGAGATTATGTGTAGACATTTTGCATCTTGTGTGGGATTCATATCCCTGCCATGTGGCAACCATAGCCATTACTTATTCAAAAAAACAATGTTAGGCCACTTGGTCTAGTTTCAGATATCTATCTGCAATTTGCAGAAAAAACCAAGGAAACACACCATCATATGTTCAGCCAAATTTACATCATATCTACATGAAGAGTTCTACCGAGTCTTTGTAAGACTTCCAATAGGATCCACAGACTGAGGAGAGGAAACTGCTCTATAGAAGGTACAAAGGATTAATTCCAACCATGATAGAAAATATAAGCATAAGTATAAATACCTAGATGACAATTTAAACACTCTGTCATGCATGCTAAGGAGGGCATTTCCTTAGCTTTCATCAGTATGACTCCAGTAATCTTTTTCTCATTCAGCAAAGAGCGCTGGAATGGCTTTCTAGACATTTCAGACACAAAAGCACTCCTTAAGCCTTCTTGAACACCATGAGAAACAGGGAACCTCAACCATAGCATCACAATAACCACAATAGCACTAACAACAAGATATCTCAAGAAAACATTGTGAATAGATATAAAAATATGATATTTAGAGTCATATAAAACTAGGATGTCATTTCACACTCAGATGGCAACAGCAGCTGCCTCTGTAGTTGTGCAAGTTTCTGTTTGATCAGGTCTAGTGCTGATCTGACTAAGATCTGAAATTGTGGATCTCCTCAAATATCGTGTGATCAAGTCTAGTGAAGCCTTCAAAATGAAACTTTGTTCTTACAAATTAAATGTTGTTCTTACTGGAACAATAATCAGTGCTATCAACAGGACCAGCCTCAGATTACCTTCCCATAATCCAGGTGACATACACGTAGTGGGCCCAAGTCTTCGGCTATGGCTTCCTGCAATTCCAGAGTGCTACACATGAGTGAGCCTGATGTATGAAAGAGGAGAACTGGGAGAAAAAAACAGCTCCCTTGGCTTCTGTGTGTACAAAATAACTTCAGGGAAAAGTTCTGAAAAAGGATTTTAATTCCCTGACAATCCAGGCGAGAGATTTCCCTGTGTTTCTTATCTTCTAGACCAGACCTAAATCAGGCTGTCATGTAATCAATGGACTATGATAGGCTGATTATCATGTAGGATAAGTGATATCTATTAGAAAAAATTGATCCTGACATAACTCAGAAAAGGCAGCAGCTTAAAGCTAGAGGCCATAGGCCCTGGACTGGCCTTTGTACATATTTAATGGCTGTCATTTTCCTGGAGGTGCCTGAAAACAGCAAAACTCTCAGGATAAATCTATATTGATTGAATAATCCTTGTCATCTGTTAGGACTAACAAAGCTGTCACAGTACAGCCACAAGCAAACAGATTTTATTTGATAACTTTCTTTCCATTTCCGCACTGAAGCACGAGTGCTAGAGTTTCAAGGGAGCTCCTTCATGTTTGGTCTGTTTCCACTCAGATAATTCCCTAGTGGGGACCCTTGTTTTCAGTGGCTGATTAACTGCCACATACTTAATTAAACCTGCAGCATCAGAACTACAGTTTACGAAGGAACCAGAAGGCGGCTGCCAGCAAACCCCCA
>NC_137742.1:87772446-87857446 GCF_963264785.1 Psittacula echo | reverse complement strand
AGATTATCTGGTAATCCCCTGCTGACAGGACTCTCACAGGTTCAATATAAAATATTTCCTATTTAAAAAAAGCTCAATATTATATACTCTGGTGTTGCTGGATACTTTGCTTTTCATTTCAGAAATTCAGTTTTAACAGCTTACATACAGAAGTGGACAACTTGAAAAATTAATAAATGCCCCCAAAAATATCGAGTTTTGGAGAAACCAAAATTACTAATGATGTTGAGTAAAATGCAGTGAATGCTATGATCCCAGAGGTAAATTAGTTCGTATCTTTCAATTTCTGCTACAGCTACCAGATTAAGCTGGAGAATTTACCAAAATTAACCAGTTTCCTGCTCTTTGTAGTGAAGCAGGTAGTCATGTTACCAGAAAGCTTTGCATGGATGTAGGATCAATATAAATATGCATAAAATCATTAAAGAATACTTGATTTAGCAACAGAATCTAATCACAGATTTTGCTAAATTAGCACTCTAAAATCCTCTCATTTATTAAATTACAGAGATTTGGAGAGTACATATGACAAGCACTGGACTTTGGGGACTGTAAGAAATCCGGTGATTTGTGCTTTATGAGGGTTATGACATCTCCGCCAACACTTTAAGTACCATGGCCACTCACACAGCCTGAATGGCCTTCACCCTTCTTAGCATGGTCAGAACCCCAGCAAGAAAAAACAAAAAGGGAAAATATTGCGCTCACCACAAAAGTTTTAACTGCATTAATCCAACCAGTTCTTAGTATTTCAAAACACACCGAAGAGCACTGGTATTCAGAAAGTTAATTTTATAATATTTTTCCCTTCTAGAAACTCATCTAGTCTTAAGAACAAATTAATTTTCTGCATGAAGTTCAGTTTAAGCAAATTATTCAGCATAAAGAAGTCCTTCATTGCTTTTCGAGGCATGCATTAACTCCTTTTCTGAATTAAACATCAATAAAAAGGCATGCCATTAGTGTTTATTCTGAATGGTATTTTTTTAATATAATTTCATCAACTCTCAAGTAAGTCCAAATTCTAATACGATTTCCGTTCTTCTGTCATGTTAATTTCTCCAGTGTATTCCATCTAAGACATTATGTAACGGTATTATAAATAATCTCCTAATATCCACTTCACAACTCCTTAATAGATAGTACTCAGCAAAGCACATTATGCAGGAGCTCACTTTTTTTTTTTTTTTTTTTTTTTTTAAGGATAAAATGGAACACTTTTAGATAAGATTAATCTTTCTAAGGCTTACATTGCTGGTACCTTCTCTGCATAATGCTCCAAAGGCAGAAAATAGCTACTGCAACATTCAGTTAGACCAGGAGACAAGGAAATCAGCAGCATTATGTACTCCTAAGCAAAGGTGCAGATGTGTAGCAAAGACACCTGATGTTATAACGAAATACCTTTTAAAAAATGTTTAAGTATAAAATATCTTGGTGAAGTTCTTTGGCTTTACCCTCTCAACAGTTAAAACAGCTTTCTGCTGCCAAAATCTTAATACTGCATACAGTGTATTCTAAAAGATTGAGCATACAGGGCAAAACATCCACCTAAATTTCTCTTGCCTGATTTCTGTGAACCTGACCTATACATCAATATCACTGGCACATCTAAATGGAAGATCCTATTAGAAACGAATTTTTTCTTTGACTTCCACAAAAGAAATGGAGCATCCTTCTCTCCTAAGACCGTATAGGGAAAAAAACCCTAACCAACTGCTATTGCCAACTCCTATGTAAATTTTGCAAGTCTGGATTATGATTCTTAGCAAACCTAATTAAGTAATTTAAAGTAAGTTTAAAACTTCCTGCTACCATGGTAAGCTCTCTTACTAGTTTGCCCCAAGCACAGAAACCTGATTAACTTCAGTTGATACTGAAGTTTTCAGCTGTCCACCAGAAATATTTAGACAACACCAGTGCAGTACATCCTCTGGCTAATCTTGTACTTTCCATTGAATGTCTGCTGCCCAGGAATTTAACTCCTAGTAACTGGAGTTTCAATGCAAAACCTACAAGCTCATTTCTAATCCTTGAATGCACGTATTAAATGAGTAACAAGGCATCTATAGGCTGCTGGCAAGCAGGTACCAGGAAAATATCTGCTGAGCTCCTGTGTACAAGAGTGAATTTTCTGTTGTTCCATAGATGTATCAGCACCTTTCAGTCAGATGTGGTGTGTCATGCACTGTTTAAAATACTCAAGAGAAATTGCCAGTTCTGTGGCTACTAATACTTCAGGTCTCCCTTTGTCTCAGTCACTACAGTTTCTCATTTCAAATTACCCCTCTCCTACAGACTACATAAGGCACTCGAGTAATGCCTTCTCACAGCTGGCTATATTGGCCATTCACCTTTAAGCCACTTTTATTCATTGTTTTAGATTTGGCTTTATGAAGTTGAAAACTTGCCTGCACCTTGGAAGCTCTACTATGCATCACACCCCTCTATTATCACTGATTATTTGCATCCTTCCCAAAATGCTTTACAACATTTCACCCCTTGTTCTCTAGTCTTATTGTACCCCTGTGATGTTCACATCTGAAAATTAACTCACAGCTGGCTTGGAAACCCTCCAGCTCAGGGAAAATCACACACTGGCACAAAAGGACACTTGCTTCACAAATGAAGGCAAGTGGGAGTGAGATGAGTAGGCTCAGAGCTGACGAGTAAAGTTGGAGAGCAATGGGTCTGGAAGGCAAGAAGTAAGGCTTGGATGCAGTCTTTGCTGGGGCATGAGCAGGTTGATATTGATTTGGCTGGAATGCAGGAAATCAGGAATTTGGGAAAACTGACCTGAACATTTTGCCGTACTTCAGATAAAAGGACTGACAGTAAACTGGGAATAAACAGGCATGAGGGGATGACTCTGGAGGAAGTGTGGGGACGGAGGCCCCACCTTTGTACCCTGAACCAGACTTCCCATCCTCAGGAGCTGGTGTGCGCTGCTTCTTGTCTGTGCTTGCAGTTTGTGGCAGCTATGCTAGTAAAGCAGCTCTGCTCCTTATCAGGCCACACGTTTGTGGGAAACTCACAAGCCCAGACACTGGAAGAGCTGATGCTTGGAAACTGAGAGCATTTGCTTTCAGCTACTGGAATATGCAAGTTTCCAACCCGTTGGTGGGAGTTTGGTGCACTTGTGCAGGGGACTCCAGCAGGATTAGTTATGTCTTCCCTTGAGTTAGGTCCTCCTCCATTTCTTCTTAATTGGACTCTCTTAGAAAAATAAAACTGCCAGTAACATAGGAACAGATTGAAAGATGAGGCACACAACTTCAGCACTGCTCCTAAATGTAGCAACACAAAGTCAGTCATGGGAAAGGTTCCCACAAGTAGGTTTGTTCATAGGCTTCAAGAAGCAAAGAACGAAGGAGAGGTAATTGTCTATAGCTTCAGACAGAATGAGGTTCATCAGCAGTATGTTTCCATTCTTCATGAAATCATATCACTCATCATAAAGAAGGCACCACTGTTGCCTATACATGCAAATCTAACTGTAAGAGAGTGAGTTTTTAAGAGCAATGATAATTATAACTGTGCAGATATGGTGGAGCAAAGACATTTTTAAATCACTTATCTCTCCAGGAATGTGCAATAGATCAGATTCTGAAGCCATGTCATCAGTATGGCCCAAGAGTGTTATGCTCTGGCCTCAGTGAGTGTCAGCAGGATTTGGCCATAACATATTTTCTTCTACTATATCAGCGCATCAGTGTAGTAAGCCTGAAATTCTGCTAGGTAAAAAAAAAAAAAAAAAAAGAAAAGAAGAACTTCAAAGGAAAATGAGTGTTTTGATTGATTTTGTTTCCTCTGTAAGTCATGGACATTAGCTATGTTCAAATAACCTAAATGTTATAAACCAGTAATAAAATCTTACAGTCTGGAATGGAAAACTCTGTTTTTCTTTTTTGTTGTTATATTGAAGATCAGCTTTAACTCTTTTCCTCCCATTTCAGCTAAGTCAGATGCTTGAAATTATTAAAACGTAAGATTCCCTCCCATTTTCATAAGCAGGTTTTTCAGCTTTCAGCCTGCTGTTCTGATTAAATAAGCTTTTACAAAGTTTTAACTCACTAAAGATAAATACTTGAGATCTTGACACTTCTATTACAATTATTCTCTGAGATCCATTTTTTTCCCCCCTTAATTGCTAAAATACTAATGTTGCAAAATGATATTTCACAGGAACATTTCTTCTGAAGTTACTTATTAATGCCAGGATTTTCCCATAGCACTAAACCTAGGTTTCAGTTGTCTCCTTCTTCTTAGTTCTGGCATGACTTTGACCGGTTGAATCCCCAAATATGTATCAGTAATCAAAAGGTATATTTCAGTACAGGAGAACCTGTTTGGAAGAATTCTTCTCATTTCTTCACTGCTTGTTTTATCTTTGCTTGAGATGTGAATAATTCATAGGCCTCTGTCTGCTTTACAGTCAAACGCATTCTGTCCACCCAAGACTGTTCGACTTTGTGATTTATTATTTAATAATTTGCAGGGCTGCGCTGTTGTAAGGTGAGCATTGTGACTGAGTGCAGAACTGTTACAATCTGGTCTAGTTAGCTGTCCTTTCTTTCCCTCTCTCCAAACAGCAGCAGTTATTGATTTTTTTTACAAACCTCTGCCATGTAATCCCACAGCTGCTGATCTCAAAGCTGTTACTATAAAGTAAAAGTTGGCCCTTCTTCTTGAAAACAAGAAGTCATGTTTTGATTCACTTTTTCTGTCCTTTTTTTTTTTTTATCAATTGTTTCTTTTTTCTCCTTCTTTTGTGCCTTAGTCGATGACAATACCCAGGAAGTGCCAGTGGCTTCTCTTAAGGATAAAAATGAAAAATGAAAGTCCTTGGGGGAAATACATGCTGATCCTTTCATTACACCTGCAAAAAATGCCTGTCTGAAACTTTTCCACCTTTGAAACTTTTCCAGTGGAAGCTATTTTATCTGTTATCTTGGCAACAATTACATATAGTCTTGTCTCTCAATAATACGATATTTGTGTTTAAATCCTACTGCAAGTTATCAGTCACACGTAATGGTGAAAAGAACTACTCCAAAAACACAGTAGCTCCTAATTCCTAAAGATTTACTATGCTGCCAAGCACAGCGATACTAATCAGTGTGCAATTAGGGCCTGATCGATTGGCTTCAACTGACTTTGGATCAGGACTGTAACAAGCACTGAGGGCATGGGCACAGCAATGGTAGTCCCTAGGGAATTAACTTCTGTAGAGCCTATTTTCTACCTGTCGATTAATTATCGGGTATGCAGCCTTTGAAGACTAAAGACACCGTGGGACAAAACCCAAAATATTGGCTTTTTGCTACTATGAACCCTCAATAAAACATCTGTGGCAATATTCTCACACTGTGTTCTTCCTCTCTAGTCAAGCATTTCAGTTTATGCCTAAACTGGGAGATGAATCTTTCTGGACCAATGTGTGCACTTCAGTAACATCCTAACTTCATTTCAGCAAAAACTTAGTGTAAACAAGCTCATGGGCTCATCCTACGTCAGGAGGAAAACTGAATCCCCCAGGCAAGACTGGAGCTAGTCATTCTCTATGTACCCTGAAACTTCTACAAAGGATTCAGGACCAGGATTCCTGGATATTTGTGGTGGATATTTGAAAGTAAGTTTAATTAACCCAAGATTCATATAGAATTAATCTTCGTGGAGTCTATTTCTTATCCCTAACTACAGTGTGGTTTCACTGCTCTACCAGTTTGCACTCTTTGATTCCTGTTTTGCTTACAATGACTTCTCTTTAGTAACGACTTATCTTCTGGGTAGAAAGACTTTTGCATAAACAGAAAAGTCCTGCCAAACTTCCTGCATGTAGGTAGATTTGACTCAGCTATATATCTTAAACCAGATCGTTAAAGAGAAGCTCATTAATACAAAATCCCTTACTCTTGGTTAACTGTAGTTTGATTAGATGCTGTAAAACATGCCAGTTATTGCATACATATCTTAGCTGGCCATGAATGGAAAGGCCTGAAAATAAACTCCAACCTTCAGAGAGCTGCAGTTACAAGCAGGGATCCTTCCCCCAGCAGAACTGGGTTGCTGCCTTGTGTGTTAGCTGAACTTTCTGAATTGCTTTTACTCTCAGCTCTGGAGGCATACTAGAGGAAGAAAATACACATCTCGGCAAAGAGAGCCCCAGGTGAGGGGAAGAATTTATTTCCCTTTCCTCCGTATTCCTGTCTTCCATTATTTATTTAAGCAAGGGAGTGAAAACACTAGTATTTTGGCAATTCCTAATGTTTTACATAAATAGTATTGGAAAATCTTTATGATAGCAGATACATTGCTGTAATACTTGAACTCTGCATACTGCTATTCTAATTATTTTTTAAAAAATAGACAGTGAAAATATTGCAATAATACAGCAACCCTTTCAGCTCAAGATGAGGTGGGTAAATTTGTTTTGATTTCCAAGTAAAGCCCTAAAAGCTGCATCTTCTTCATTAGAAGACAAAAACTGCACATATTTTTTATTTTTTCCCTAGCATTTGAGAAATCTGACACATTTGCCGACTTAAACTACAGATTGTCTGCCACTCTCACCCACCACCCATCAACAGGCTTGATTTTACACCTGGGAAAATCACTACTAAGAAGCTATTCCTTTAGACCTCCTAGTTTGAAAGGTCTAACTGCTCAGATAAAGAATAGTACTTAAACTTGCCTAATACCTTTAATGACTCCCTAGGGGAAGCTGCTGTAAAATTTATTTAACTCTTTGTACATAGACTTTCATCCTGGGTGCTCATATGTTAAGGACCTCTAATGTGCAAGCCATTAGCACCTTTCACCATAATCTCCTCCCAATGTCCATTTAGATTACAGTAATGACCACTAGTAATGTAAAGTAAGGGCTACCAGCTATGATATCATCATAATCACTTTACTGAGCTTGCTCCACAAGCCTTCTGATATATGGTAAGCATATATCCTTGCATATAGTCTCTTAACACATAGAATGCATGCACCTTGTCCAGATACTCCAATTCCCATCTTTCATAGATATGAACCTTCACTAACGTGGCTACCTCCATGGACATGACCTTACAGTGAAAAAAAAGGAAATAGTTTAGCCTGTATTTCCATGTCTAAAGCAGAAGTACACAAAGATTTAAGTACCTGTTTTTTCAGATAGGAAACACTATGAAAGTTAAGGATGATTTTGATGGCTAAACATTACTGAAAAGGCCGTTCAGCTTGAGTAGCAGGACAATGACAGCAACAGTTGGCTTGCTCCTGTATACAAGAAGCATAGGAGTATACTGTAGACAAAGTGCTTCTCTCCCTGCACAAATAATCTCACTGGTTAAGATAAGTAAGTGTTGTCAATTAAGTCCTTTTTCAATTACCTTGGTCATTAAATCTATTGTACCTTAATGACTTCCCTGCTAATAAACCATGGTTCAGCTGAAGAGCTAGCTCACCGATTTTCAGTATCATGTATCTCCTCCACTTCTGTTTTACACACAGCTTAACTCTAGAAAATTCCAAGCACAGTTTGAAATTATCTTTGCAGGTCTTTCTTCCCTTCATGGTGTGGGGGGGAAATAGTTAACTCTTACTCTACTAATTGCGATACTCTTTTGCAGAAATGGGAACAGAGCCAATTATATGAAATATTCAAGCATATGCCTTCATGTAGGAATATTGATTGTTGTATTTACTGCGGAGGAGCAGGTGCATACTTTAACTGCAGATCCTCATGAGATGCTGAGTGCTCTGAAGGCTGAACATCTTCAGCACTCGGCATGTCAAGAGACAAGACCTCCAAAAAAAGGCCAATTCTGACAGTTTCATTCCCAGCATATTTCACTTCATTACATGAGAACAGTATGGAGATTGCTAGCTGAATATACTGGAAAAAGATGTCTTATGGGCAACTCTGGAACTTAATCAATCTACACACAAACAAACAGTTTAAATTAACTGAGCTACCGATGGAGGCGGAGGACCTTCCCTCCTTTCTCTTCTAAGGTTTAAATATGGCTAACCTCTTTATAAGGTTCAAATATAAGGGTTATATATCAGAAACTTCTGTTCATCTTTAGGTCTGGCAGGTAAATCCCAGCCCTTAGTACAATAGTATGCTAGTATGCTAGTAATTGGTGAGAGATGGATGAATAATTAATAATAGAAATAAATAGCTGATTATTAAACAAGTAAATGTTTTCTTCTGTAACTGATAATGCAAACAGTTCCTAGGTTATATTATGCTTTCCAGTGAAGGCTTCCAAACATTACCTTCAATACAGACAAAAGCACCTCAGATAGTTCTTTCATACAGAATGGTAAATTGTTATTGCTTTTGTACGCTATTCCCAATGCTTATTGCATATTCACTTGTATACATCTAGTGCAACATTATTATCATGTTTTGATTTTCTTTTTTCCACCACCCATACCGCCCTAGCCGCCTGTCAACAGTTTGGGAAGCTGCTAATACTGTATTGTATATTCATTATCCTAGCTTTTTCTTTACAAATATCATTATAACATCCTGCATTTGTAAAGTAAATAATTAAACATTCTAGAAAGTCTTATAGGACACAGTAATCTAACAGATGAAAGACATCAGAAATGTGAAACTCAAATGGAAGCACATGTAATATGTATCTTTTAAAAGAGTTTTCATAAAACAGGGTTAATGTGTTAATCAACCATATTTAAAATGCTAATTAATAACTGACTTAAAGTCTATTCATAAATAATTGAATGCCCTATTTATGCAGAATTTCTTGTACTTGGAAATATGTGGCATTCATCCTGGTCTTGCAGGATGCAGTACTGCATTAACATTCACCGAACTCTTTTAGCTCTGTGTTGGGATACTGTAATCACAGCTTCCTGCTAGTCGGTTACATTTGCCAATCATATTCTTGCAATTAACCTAATCTGTCCATCAGTACATATATCATCATAAGGGCAAAAGACAAAGAGCTGCATTAACCAAGCCATTCTGCCAGCATTCCAAACATGGAAGTAAGAAGGTGAATTTTTGGGATGAATCAAGCCAGCTGTGGATATTCAATTTCCCCTCCTCCCCCCTCCCTCATTTGAAGGCATCCCCCTTTCCCTCCTTTGTGGGCCAATCATGCCACTAGACATGGGCAGTTGTCCACACTCAAACAGAACTGGCTTCAGAATGAGGTTTCTAATGTTACAATATACATTTCTTCTCTCTCTAAGGACTCTGTCTTAGAGAATGTGTGTATCAGTCTCCATGTTTACACCCACGAGCAGTGATAATAGCTGCAATGTGAGATCTATACATATGTGTAAAGGTGAAAATAGTGCTAGTAAACCTAGCATTCTTAGTTTCCAGCTAAACTCAAATGCATTTTGAGAGGATGGAAGAGGTGAACCCTGACAAAGAATGTGAGTAAAATTCTCACTGAACTAGTTGAAAATTTCTCCATGAAAATACGTGTGCCAAAACTTTAGCTCTCACTATTTTGATGAAATTCTCAAATGTGGATTGTTTTAAAGCTTTACAATTACTGAAAGTGGGTGTACATATTTCCAAAACAAACAAACAAAAAAACATTCAGAGAGTAATAGACATTTTCATGCTAATAAAATGCTAACCCTTAAAATAAAATTAAAATAGCACAGGAATTATCTGAATTCTCAACACATGTCCTAAGTGGGAGATTTTTTTCTTTTTCCCTAGTTTCTCTCCACTTTGGTTTGAAGAAGTAAATTAGTCCTTGCCTAATGTGATTTAGTGGACAGGCTGGCAATGTAACTTGTCATTAAAGAATGAGAATAATAATAATAATAGATCCCTCCTTCTAATCCTTTTTGACAGCCTAACAGAATACCAATTTACCATTTGATGAACACTTCAGGATATTATGAAACCTCTACAGGCACTTCAGAGTTCTGTACAGAAAGGGATGAAGATGAGAAACAGCCAAAGTTGGTGGGGAAAAAACAGCTCTGCTGCCCTATAAATGGCTGGTTGCAAGCCAATTGGCATCCTTTAAAATTTGGATGCTCCAGCTAACTCAGTGGAGAGGAAAGGAGCTGGTGGACCTTCTGTAGAATCATTCAGAATTAAAAGAGAAAGAGAGGACTGCTTCAAGGGACAGTGAAAGCTTTCCAAAGAAAGCTTGGACTGCTGATTGCCTGTCAGCATACTCAGGAATATTTGATACGGTTGGTCATGTTTTCATGGTACAACAGTATGATTATCACTCTTAAATGGTACATCATTGCCTTTAAGGCCCTTTTGAAAAAGAACTCAAAATCCAAATACATGACCCCAAACAGAGGAACACTTTTCTTTCTTTCCCTGCTGGGTGGGTATTACCTGCACAGCTAAAGCTGATTAAGGGCAATTCTAAATTCAGGAACTGTCTTTCTCCCCAGGGAGGAGCCACAGGGCTAGTGTAAGCAAATAAATAGTGGTCTAGAAAAGAGCTAGTTCTGAAATAGTTTGCTTTTGTCATGTTACCCAAGAAACACTGATAGACACTAAAGTGCAAGTTCAGCATCCAAATGCTTTGGAGTTCTCACTTAAGAAGAGTTTTGTGGCAGTACCCAATTTCTTATTCCCTTCTTATTTCCAAAGAAAAAGGCACCTTATCTTTGAAATGCAGCTTATTTCCAGCCCTCACTTAAAGGTACTGTCAATAGTCCTCTTCCTTCAAAAGCTTGATTTTTAAAAAATTACTTTAATGAGCATTGCTCATAACACAGCGACAAGGTAAATTGGTAGGTGATCCCGATTACTCTTTTCTGGCAGCTCTGTAATTAAAAAAACAGTGACAGTGCAAGAAGCAGCAGTTCTAGTGGAAATGATCCTTAGTCAATACAGAGCTTTTGGCAGTGGTGAGAAAAGCAAGGTTCTCCTGCAATTGTTACGCCTTTTGCCAATCATGCATGATGCGGTTAATATGTTGATGATATCTCTCTCAAACATATTGAGTTAGTGTTTGTGTCTATCCACTTCCCTCTACTGGACAAAATCAGAGCTGTTCAAGTGTTTATGATATCTTGTCATTATAAGTGGTTGGCCCAAGAGAGGGATACGTGCCCTGTGACAATGAGCAACTACTAATGGAGATTCTCCTTTAGCTCAAGTGATAGAAGCTTGTGCTGTTGGAGCAGAAGGTCACGAGTATAATTCTTCCTGTTAAGTTATGCTGTTAAGCTGATAACCATGATGGCTGCATGCCAGCAGTGAACAGATACCCTTTGTGTTCTGGGTTAGCACTCTTCAACTTCCTTTAAACTGTCACCTTTTCTCTTGTCTCCAACCTCTTTTTTTCCATCAGAGATGAAAGGAAAAGAAAGGAACAGAAAGAACAGAAAAGGCTGAGAGAAACTCACTCAAAAAAACCAGAAGAAACTCTCCTGGTTGATGGGCTAGCACAGCTTCTTACTGTACAGAAAACTGCCTGTGGTTATGCCAGAAATGCTAAGCATTACTCTAGATGTTATCTGGGTGTTTGCTTGTCCCAGAAGACTGAAAAAATACAGATCCTTCTCTAGGTCAGTGTATAGCTGAAAGGGGGCTACGACGGTGTTATATGCAGCTTGCAAAGAGACTTTCCTGTCTTTTAACCAAAACCACAGTTTCTGTAGCATCCCTTCCCCTGCAAGTCAGTGCTAAGGTTCGAGGATGCACAGTGCTATGGTTATCATGCCTTTTTCTAATCTTTTTTTTTTATCTCCCAAGTTCATTTCTCTCTCTGTTCCACTCTGTTCCATCCAGCTTGTAACAAGACAGAAGTGAAAATTTACTTCCTTTGTGAGCTTTGATACTAGAAACCTAACACACTGTTTTCCAAGTACTGAAGCGGTTGTTATTTCAGACCCAGTCTACCTCTATTTCAAAGTCATACTTTAATCTGGAATGTCAGCTGGAACATGAAACAATATTAATTTATGCTACATAAATAATTTCCTTCAATTATCAGGAAAAAGCAGGAAGACATGAATTTTCTGGTTGATTGATTTTTAATCTCTATGTTCAAAAATAAATAATTTAGGTGAGTTGTTCTTTTTAAACAGAAAATTAAAGGTTTGGTATTTCTCTTCCTAGAGAAGGAAAGAAAAAAAAAAAGATAATTTGGATTCAAAGGTCAGGAAACATGCATAGATAGGAAATATGACGATTATGAAATTATTCACAGAAACAACTACTTAGAATTCAATGCAAGATATCAAGATTCATCACAAGGTACAAGAGATTGACAATCTATTATGAATGCCTCACATTACAGATAAATATTTCAATGCAAATAAATAAAGAATGCTGAGTGTTTCTCTTCTGAATGACTTTTCACATCTCACTGAACACAATAGTACTGGGATGGCTCTATGTCCCAGACTCGTGTCCAAACTTTGGCATCCCCAAAGGCTTCCTCTGCTGAGCACAACCAGGTTACATTGTAATTTCAGTTTGGAGTTACAAAGAACCAATTAATCAGCTTCCCCCTAACAGAACATACAAACATTCTCTGGTGCATAAGCACTCTCAGGGACATTGTGAATTTGCCCTGGTTTTGTTTTGTGCTCCCTGGTAATTCTGTGACATGTACCATTCTTGTCAAATCTAATGACTTTTCTTTTTGGTGCAGGGGAGGAAGGAAAAAAAAAAGGAAAGACGATGTCTCTAAGCATATGGCTGGTTTACTCTGCAGATGGGTACGAGAACAAACTAAGATGTATGTCTAGTGTATTGTGCTCAAATAAAGCTTTTTTGTTACCAGCTTCTTACCTGCCACTGTGATGATTCTTCTTGATCTGTGTTTGTATGCCAAAACCCCCAAAGAATAAAAAGATTCTATGTCAAGATTGCTTTTCCCTTGTTTTCAAACAAATGTTTTATAAGGATACTTTCAGAAGAAAGGGGGTTTCTTTTTCTATATAGGGACCTGCTTAACTGTTTTCATCTGTTAAAGGTCATTGTATTATTTTAACCACTAGCAGGAAATTCCATGCTGTGTATTGCTTTATACAAAGCCATTTGTAACTTTACAGCTTTTTAATTTTGCAACAGCTGCATAGAAAATGAAAATGATCATGTAGAATCACATCACTCATGGCTGCTTCTCCATTAAAACAATAAAAACAGAAAACGTTTGCATGTTCACAATAAATGCTGAAAAGTACATTTGAATGAAAAGAAAGATTTTTCCGGACTTTCAGAGATACCAAGCTGGTCTAGAAGGCTTTTCATTGAAGACTGTAGTAAATGAGAGATCATCAGTTACTCCTTTGAATGTTAATAAAACTTAATCTAGATCAGCTAGACTAAACTCAGGAAATTCAGTGTTCCTCTGATTATATGGAAAGACTTGTATGCAAAAATTGCTTTAAAGTATCAATTGATATCAGCATATGAGAGTGAAACATCCACAGTGGATGCTGGAATGTAAATACAATTACTATTTCATTATCAGATTATTGGCACATTCTAAAATTTTTTAAAGCAACTACTCAGCCACATTTATTCTGCAATCCAAAGACAAGCCCTTGAAATAAAACTGATTTTCACAGAACGGAGGTTATGCCCTAAAAGACCACACATCTCTCAAGTCTCCATAGCCCAGGGTATCACTATATCATTAGTCTCTTCTGAAAATATGAAGTAGTAAAGATAGGATACATCAAAGAACATTTGTGATCCACTGATCATTCTGAGGAGTACTTTGCTACTCATACACTTTCTGAGTCATGACTGGTGATTATCTAGGCTGAGGAGGATGCAGGAGGAGTGGAAAGAAGGAACGGAAGTTTGTTCCCCTAGAAGATGACAATATTGAATCCAGATGGACAATATTTATAATACATCCACAGACAATTTTTTAGACATGTTTCCTATGTGAAATACGTAAAATACATAAACATTACAATATAAGCAATAAATACACGTCTGTACATGTGCACACTAGTGGTAGAGACCTACCTGTTCACGTGCCCAGACTATTAACTTTGAGCTCCTTTCAAGTATAATTGGAATACAGAAATATCTATGAGAATTAGATCCTAACACATATAACTTTCTCAGGTCCTACAGAGGGATAGCATGAAGGTCTATGTTGCTGTTTCTGGAATTATTTTGTAACCCGATTCCCACAACATGTGGATTTCTGCCCACCAGCTCTCATGTCCATCATTTTTGCCGCAAAATCTCTGTTGCCCTGAAGAGGCACACTCACTCACTCTTACCTCTCTGGACCAAAGGCATTAGTAGCATCTTTTTGCCTGCTGAGCCACCTAGTCTTATGAAACTTAATATTACAGGCTTTACTTTTCTGCCAAATGTAGTGAACAAGATGATCCAAAAATTACTAGTGGAAAACATGCAGACAAAATTGTATATAATTTCTTTGGGAAACCAGATTTAAAATACAAGTCACAAGCTTTGAAATACATAAGTTCTAAAAACATGGATTTGTAATCTGAATTCACCCAAAAGAAGATTTTCCAGTATCCTCCAGCCTCCATTACACAGCAAAGCCTAACCTAGAGTATGAGTTATCTTGTCTTAGATTTAGGCCTCAAACACTGGCTCTGCTCCAGAAAATCTAAATACCCTAGTAAACAAAAATTAAGCTATATAGAATATTTCATAAGTCCTGTGATCATCACTTCAAGCAAACACTGACAAGTATCAATCACAGATGACAGCAGCAAGAATCGTGATCTATCACAATGGTGCGACAGCTCAGGCCAGTTCCCTAGGGAAGCCAGCCAGGACATGGAGCATATCATGAGTTAGCAGCACAGGAGCAATCAGTGAGCAGGAAGTTCCTTCCCTGTGCTGTGCTGCACTTGGATCTGCTAAGCAAAAGTTATTATCCCTAGGTACAAAATAAGGGAAAGCATATAGTGTAAAGGTTTCTCACAAATTTCTGAAATGCCTTTATGTGTGTCATGAATATTGATTATTACTAGCTCACCACTTTCCCACCCAGCTTTCCTTAATGGGACAAAATTAATACACAGACATTTCATTTAGTGTCACAGATACCATTCTACAGGATTCTGCTCCGATAGTACGGCAGGTCAAATTCAATCATCAGACTTAAGAGTTAGATTCTCGTTTGATCCCTTCACCTTAATCCAAAAATATACATTTGAAATCAATTCTGTTCAACATTACAGGAAATTACATATATCCCAGAGCTGATTCAGGTATCAGTTGCCTCAAATTACATTTTCTAATGCACTGAAATACATGCTTTGGTAATGACACCAAGGCATAAGGGAAAACAAGATGAAAACAAGACTTACACTTATCCCTGATATGCAAGCAAGATGGGTTTTTTCCATTTACAGTGCAGTTTTACATTGATTTTTGATATGAGAAAGCTCTGTCAAGTTCTCGTTCTGAAATTTTCAATGTGCACTAAACTTCTAAAATACAAAAAACCTCCATTATATTTTCAATCCAGCACCATTCCTCTTGTGCACATTGTGGACACAATTGCCCACATTGATTAAAAAGAATTCACCACTTTCCTAAGTGTAAAGCTACACATACCTACATAAAGCATTTCCAGATATGAACTCTAACACAGCATTGGAAAATAAAAACAATACTTTATGCCTTTTTTTTTTGCTAATATGACTAACATTACTTTTAAAACAAACACACACAAAAAAAAAACCAACCAAAAACAACGTAAAAAGTTACATTCTTTATATTCAAGGCAAACCTTTTCAACTTCTGCCAACGTGTGGAAGCCTCTAAATAGGGTCCTTAATTCAGACAAAGCATTTCCATACATTTTTAAGCCCATCCATATGCAGGATGCTCAGCTTCATGTAACACTTCTGGTCCATCAGCATCAGCAGCACAGAACCACATGTTCAAGTGATGTTCTAAACACAGACAGCTTTCTGATTGGGACCAGACAGCAGACAATTGCTAAATACTTCTCAAAATCCCATCTGACATTTCTAGAGAATGCTTTCCTTTTCCATTTCTCTTCTGTCACTGGTAAAATGTTCAGGTTTCTGGGATGTCTCATGCATACAGCCGATTATGCGAGATCCACCTTCCAGAACACTTTTAGATACCTGCTTCCAGTGTTCTCTGTCCCAGAAAACTTATTTTTATCCCAACAGCATTCAGTGTGTTAATGCTTCACATAAAATGTTACAATTCCTGATTTTCCTACATTTTGAATAATCTTCCAGGCCAAAAAAGAAGAAGGAATATGCGGCCCTTTTTTAATTTTTTTAAATACCGGAGCAAAAGCTATTTCTACTACAAATACTTGTATCCTGCAGTACTTCCAGGACTTTACCATCATGTTTCTTATATCTGACACAAATCTTAGTGGTTTTAATTTTTTTCTGTTTAAAACTTCAAAAATATTTTGTCATGGATACCCAATAGCTCCTTATTTGTTTGACACTCACACTGTATCCTTCTTCCACCCATCCACAACAACTGAACAAAGGCCCTAAATTCCAGAAGACTCTGAAGCACATGCTGACCTCACTGAGTCCTTTACTATTACTTTGAACAGAGCCCTGGAACTCATTGCTTGTCCCAGATCAGTCTCTACTGATCCTTTCTATGCATCAGTTAATCACTGCTAGGATATGAAACACTAAAGGTTTGGTTCTATGGACAAGTTACTACAAAGTAAGTGAAGGTGTGGATTTCTAAGCATACTGCAGCTACCCTGCAATACCTTCATTTGCACGTATCCTTATTCCACAGCAAACGTGAAGTTTTGTATCTTCCCACCTCCACTGACAGGTAAAAGCACGTCACTTAGACTTGGAAGTAAGAATATGGATGGGGTGATTGTGACAGAGTGATTATCAGTGTAAACCTCCCAGGTTGCCTGAGGATAACTTTTGCTTGTAGCCTTTCCAAACACTAATCACTCTCCCTTATCAGTTCCAGTGGGCAAAAGGTTATTTGCAAGCAGCAGAACAAACACGCAAAGCAGACAGAAACAACTCCAAAGGGTATACATTTTACGAGGGAGTTACACTATTTCTGAGAAAATGCACACATTCTGCAATCACATGCAAGGATGTAGGTTTTCAAAGAAGGCATAAATAATTTTTAGTTCATTAAGGCTGCATTGTAAGGGATAGGATTTCATTTTCGAGTTAGCTGCTTATAGGACAAACACTGACCTGGAAACGGCTGTGCGGCAGTCATGTCGACTAATGAGGTACTCCAAGAAGTATCTGGTTACTCACTCTCCAAGCATGTATATACACTCAAGCTTTCAGAATGACTCAGTCAACACCTGAACATGAGTCCTGAAAGCCTGTTTACATTGCTGCATGGTACTGTACATCCTGTAGCTGGTTGTACTTAATAATCCCAGTAGTTAATGCACATATCTATAAAACAGCAAATAATAAATACCTGGGTTCCCAGAAGCTGAAGAGCTAGATGCAATGATAAATAAGGAATTATCATCAGGCCACACTGGAAATTTCCTTACACTCTTTAGACTCTGAGTGTGCTTCTGATGCAGCCTCCCAGCCCCCCTGACATTTACTTCTTCATAATAGGTCTTCCTGGATGAGTTAGCTCTGATGGCAATCAAACCTCCACTCCTACACATACTCCATGTGCTTAAAAACAAAGGTCATTTGGTGAAGACATTATTAGCTACTGCATACGATTTTGCAACATAGACTACTGTATACAGTGATGTAAGTGGGAAAAATGATGGCAGTGACTAGATGTAATTGTATGTAAAACCAGTGACACGCCACATACAATTCAGAAAGTACAACACAATCAGAGTGTCAATTATTTAAACCATAATTAACATAGCTCTACATGTCTTTCCAGGGCTCTCACAGAACATAGAGCATTGTTATAGTGGAAGAAAAGAGAAAATAAAATATTAATGGAGGACTGCTTTGTTCTCAGCACAGTGAGATAGAGGTGGTTGTAAAAACCGGATTCCTGCAGTTGCTACTGCTTTAATTAGGAAGGTCGCTATCTTCCTAGACTTCCTTGGATTCCTTTAATTTCCACAGAGGAAAACGGCTTCTGAATTTTATTGAACACAGTTGAATTTTTATTTTCAAAAATCAAAACAGAAACATTTCTTGGCATCTGTTATGAGCACTGGGTGTTATTTGCTCTTTAGAGATAAAGCTGTTTTTATACAAGGATATAGCTTGTGGGGAAAAAAAAGAAGGGCCAAATATATTCGTACTGGGAAAGCTGCTCAACAGGGATATCACAGTCAGCAGAAAATATCTAGCCAACCTAATTCATCCCATGCTAGAATCCACTTAAGGCCAAGGAAATACAATAGATATTATATAGTTTCACAACACTGAACCAAATGCTGCCTTTAACTCTTTCATTCCTGGAATCTAACAACTTGTTTTCCAGAAAAACAGTACAACTTAAAATAGCACAAGAGGTTGGACATCTCCTTGCACTGGAGAGACAGCAATGGTAGGGAATCATCTGTGCTTGCTGACTAAAGGAAAGCTTGGCTATTCTTCATCTGAATTACAGCCCAGACAGAATCACTGACAAAACACATAAAACTAATACTGAAATACAAAACAGTGGCAGAAAAATGACTAATAGATTTTCTTATAAATGATAAATTACAAATACTTGGGGATTCAATTAGATACATGCTATTTGGCATAAAATTAGAAAAACATCTCCCATGCAATAACTGATAGATTGTTTTGGTTACTTCAGGTTTATATTTCCTTATAAGTCTTCATTGGATTTATATTTATTTATAGAGCCTAAAATGAAAACAAACTATAAGGATATATCTTATTCTTATATTTTTATAGATTTTATATCCTTTCATTTAAGTGTGTTATGGATACACAGGTACTAATGGTTATTCTGTTGCAGAATGAATTCATGAACCACTGCATAAATTCTGCATTTCAACTTTGAATGACATTCTTGCAGTTCATTCTTTACATCACTCCAATCCGAGTTGCTTGTAAGAATGGAAAACAAGAGTGAAACATGAGAAGAGGTTATCCATGTGCTATTCAGGGTAGCTCCAACTCTAACATCTCTATCTTTAATTTAAAAAAGGGTTTCCTAACTCTAAGCCTGCAAATACTCAGCACTACTCTTTTTTTAAGGAGCTAAGATTGTTAGATGTTTGAATGAACACAGTGAAAATATGATTAAGTTGCATTTACTCATGTGACTGAATACAAAATTACCCTTCCTGAATCCAAGACCTCTGAATAGGATTAAAATTGCAGATGCTTCATAAGATGGCAACCAGTGCCACTTTTCACATATCACTTATTCAGGTACATTCCATCGTGTGGCTTCAGATTTTCCAGAAAGATGCATGGAAATGGAGCTCAAGACCTACTTAGAAGACTTAAAAGATCCACTGCTTTTGTGATGGTTTTGTGTCTGACTAAATTTCATTCAAGTATAGGTGATCTTACTAATAGACCCAAACACTTCTGTTTTACCATTTTTACTAAACATGTCTTATTAACAAATATGCTTTAAAAGTAAATCAGCAAAGAGCACTCATGTTTTAAACTATCACCATGAAGCAATTCCCACCAGAAGAAATGCACTTGCAGAGTGTATTTGGAATAGCACATCTATACTTCAGAGAAACCATCCACCCCAGGGCATCCTGTCACCCAGACAGATAAGGCAGGGGGTGGATAAAGACCATGCAAGCCTTGCACACTGGTTTAGTAACAAGCCTTGAAAAGTTTCAAGCGTCTTCCAAAACCTGGGTGTCCAGAGACCTATCCATAAGGCAGGTGCCCATCATGGAACTGCCACCTTCTCTCAGGGCTGATGCCATTTCTCTTGCCGTGCTGTGTGTTTGCTCCTGTTTATTCTGCCTTCAAAGGGTACTCTGAATCATGCTTGCTAAAACATAATTTCCAGATGTTTTTCCTGATTTACATGAGGCAGGTCTTCCGAGTATAACAGCAGAACAGATTAGTGAGGCTGCAGGTGGGAACTGAGACCAGCTCTTGGTGGTGGGCAGCTGTACAGCACAGGTTTTCAGCAGGAAGAACAGAAAAGGACTCATGTCTTTGACAATATGATTCATTGCAGATTTCACAATGTGCCGGTTTGGGCTAGGACAGAGTTAATTGTCTTTATAATAGCTGGTATGTGGCTATGTTTTGGTTTGCGCTGAAAACACAAATAAGCTAATCCTTCAGGGATGTTTTTGTTATTGCTGACCAGTGCTTACACAGAGTAAAGGCCTTTACCTCCTCATACCATCCGACCAGGGAATAGGCTGGGGGCACACAAGAAGCTGGGAGGGGACAAAACTGATCCCACCTGACCCAAGCTGAATGTGACATCGTGTTCCATACCATATGATGTCACGTTTAGCATACAAACCTGGAGGAAGAAGGAGCAAGGGGAGGACATGGTGGTGGTTGTCTTCCCAAGTAGCTGTTCAACATGATGGAGAGCTTTGCTTTTCCTGACCATGGGAAGTGGTGGATGAATTCTTTGTTTTCCTTGTGCACATGGCTTTTGCTTTACCTATAAAACTGTCTGTATCTCAACTCATGAGTTTTCTTCCTTTAACTCTTCTGATTCTTTCCCCCACCCCACCATGGGGGAGTAAGAGAGTGGTTGTGTGGGGCCTAGCTGCTGGCTGGCGTTAAACCATGACCCACAGATAATAGCAACAATCTCATCTGATGATCTTCATGCCCATACCTGTCCTCACTGTAATTGCAAAATAGACTTCAACTGATTTTAAAGAAAGCACAAGCATCTCTCTTCTATTTGTGTATTTATTTTTGACAGCAATTTTATGGATTCTCTGCGAGGCTGTGTCTGAAAATACTTTTGCCACTGACGTCTATGGCACTAGTTACTATTTGTACATGACTTCAGCAAATACAAACCAAGAAGCTTTTAAATTAGAGACCTGAGATTGTTTCCATTTATCTTTCAGTGCAAAATATTAAAAAAGCTCAACAACTCAACGCATGGAAATAGCTGTTTTATGAAGGAGACTACCAGGTAAAAAAGGAACAAAATAGGACAGCTGAAAGGAATTTCCATAAATTTATGTTAAATTTTTCAATTTATAGTAATTTCAGTAGGATGTAAAAAACAAGAACATGCATTAGTAACAAGATGACTCAGTGGCTCACACAGAGACACTCATTAAATGATGATAGCGTAAGCTGACATTAGGAAGAGAGGGGTTTTATCAGTAAAAATGGGATAAACAGCTTAGGTAAAGTAGTGTTGTAGTGATTTCAGCTAGGATAGACTTAATTTTCTTCCCAGTAGTTGGTACAGTGCTGTGTTTTGGATTGAGGATGAGAATGATACTGATAACACACTGCTGTTTTAGTCCGTTCAGAGCAGTGCTTACACAGTGTCAAAGATTTTTCAGTTTCCCACCCCACCAGCAAACAAGCTGAGGGGCATAAGAAACTGTGAGAGGACAAGAAGCCAGGACAGCTGACATTAACTGACCCAAGGGGTATTCCAGACCATACAACATCATGTGCAATACATAAGGTAGGGGGAAACCTGGGCTGGGCACAGGTCAGCAGGTAGAGAGCAATTGTCTTCTGCATCACCTTTTTTTGTATATCCCAATTCTTTCATTATCATTATTATTATCTCTTCCTTTTCAGTCCTAGTAAATTGTCTTTATTTCAACCCATGAATTTTACCTTTTTTGTCCCCCAATTCTTTCTCCCATCCTACTGGGCGCAATTATGCGGAAATGAGCAAGCTGCTGTGTGGTGTTCAGCTACTGCCACCAACCACCATAACTATTTCCTGCATGTTTGTTTCACAGGTAGTGAAAAATATTATTGAAGTCCTACAAAAACTTTATTTTATTCTAACCCTTCGTTTTCTGTTTTTTTCTTTTTTTTTTTAATCAAAGAGAGAAAAAAAATATTTTTTTTAAGTGGAAATTCACTTCTTTCTTTTGTTTATTAAGAACCAAAATGGCAATTAAAAACTGAAAAATAAAAAAGACCAGAGGAGTTGTTCCAAGAATAATGTGGAAGCCCTGGCATCATTCACAGTTTCAGCACAAAGAAGTGCCTTTTTGTATGTCCCCTTTTGAGGACAAAGAAAGCCAATAGGCATATGCAATGCAAACAGATATTATTCGTTACTATGCTGATATGGACCAAGTTCACCACCAGTAGGCAAGAAAATAATAGAGCAGACTGTATAACTGGAGTTAAAGTTCAGGTGGAATAATTATAAAATCACACTGTTCCTTCCAGACTTTTAAGAATATGGACCTAACATTGTCCCAGCCAGCAAACCAGGCCAGGCTGAAGGCAGGTATGCTGCTAAGCAAGGAGGAAGGAGAAATCTACAGCTCCTACTTTTCCATGGAAATTGGTCCTGAGAAAGCGTCCTTAAGCTCCAGTAGGTGAGATTTTCAGCTGGCAGAATCAGCTTCTCACAGCAATACAGAGCGCTATCCTGAACACGGCCACTGTGTTCGGTTTGCCCGCCTTGGTGGGCAGTGCCCATTGCCCACTGCTCGGGCACAGCCTCACTGAGCACCCAGTCCTGGGCAAGGGGGTGATCTGCAGTGAGGGACTCAAAGGGCTATGTTTGCATACAATTTTCAATAGAATAATAGAGATTTCATAGTAAAAGGCTGTTAAATGCATGTATTTTGGACATTCTTAGATACATATGTTCATAGAACAGCTACTCATAAGAAGGGTTAGTGTAGACAGACACATGTGGTGACTTCAGAAGTAAAGCACATGATAAATTCACAGGAACTGAGCACTGTGTTCTGTTCAGTGCAAGCAAACATGGCTTTTTCATTTAAAAATTCTGCAAAGCTGGAGAGCACCTAATTACAACCAATAATGAATTTAAAAGTGAAAAAAGGACAAGACACACAAACACAAATACAAATTTTAAAAAGTGAAATTTATTCAAGGTAAAAATTTTATAACTTATGCTCAGGGGAAAACCAAAGTCTTATCTTGTAATATGTCCCAGTGATTTGATTAAGGAACACCCCAAGGAAATGTCAGCAGGACAGCACACAGAGAGCAAAGCATTTTCTAGTAACGGGTCATGAGAATATTAAATGCAAGAATCATGGCCTAAAAAAACCCTAAAGACAGACAAGAAATATCAAAAAAATGAAGCTGTTCTGGCAAAACTAACTCAGCCACATCACTCTGCAGACACATGGTGTATGTTACTAACTAGGAACAAGACAGCATTGCTTGCATGTAACAAAAGAAGAGCTAGAAATACTGCAGATGAGAAGCAAGGCCAGGATAGCCTAAACTAGAAACTTTTAGAGGTGGCAATTCAAAAGTTTCCAAAAACCAAATCTTGCAGGTTAAATATTGTATCAATATTTGCTTCTTTGTTATCTTAAGAAATAAATCTACATAAGAAAATGGTGGCAGGCATCTATTTTCTTCTTGGTGTTATCAGAAGAGAGTAATCTAGCTGCAGGAATAAATAGGGCCAGGATAAAAATCTGGAAAAATTACATGCCCTGAAATAAAGAGGGGAAAATAACACTTCTCTTCTGACAGTGCAAAGGAAGAACATCCTGTCCATCAAGTTGCTTTTAGCAATACTGAAGAGGGAATGATCTAGGACTATCTGTATCACAGACTTTTTTACCAGTGCAGGAATAATTAAAGGTTCTTTGAAGTACTTAAGCAGTACTTCAGCAAACTATTAGAACATCTGTAGTTGAGACCAGATACTGCAGGAGTGTTTTACCACCCTGTGTTCCTACTGCTGCATAGTCCATTTGACAAGTACTGTCAATGACACTGGTTATATCCAGTACTTATTCATGCTGGTTTTCTATGTAGCTGGCAATCTAGTATCACCATGTTGATAGCAGAGGTTTTTTTAATTTATTTTAGTTGCTTTGTTTAACTTTGTAATTGCTTTTATCTCAGAGGGTTTGTTTTTCCTTTTTTTCCTACCTGGCAAGACGTCGGTAATAAGAAAGTTCAGAAAAAAGGTGAAGTCAACAACCAGTTACTAACTGAGCCTTACTTAGGTGTCTTTTCATTGTGAGGACAGGGAAAAGAGTACTAAATACAGATGTCACCATGTGGTCAGGGCTGATAAATTTTCACTATTTCTTAGAATAATACTTATTTTGTAGCTGTCCTATGTGGTCCTGTGGGGTTTTGTTTGCTGGTATGTTAGCAAAACGGAGACCCAAACGTGAAATCTTTCTTTCCTCTATGTGGGTGTTCAGAAAATCCCATGCCTGTGAAATCCATAGGATATAATTGAAACAGTTTTGCAATCTAATGACAGAGAACTCAACATAGGGCGTTTGTGGTATTTGCACATTGCAAACAATTGTGCATTTTGCCTGAAAAATAGCCAAAGACTGAACCCCCAGAGCAATATTTTCCATCACATGAAGTCGACACCAGTGCACCATCAGTCTCACTTAGGCCACAAAAACAAAGCTTAAAAGGACATAAGTGATATATAGACCTTGTGCTGAGCCTCAACCCAAGAGTAAATTTCCTCTGAAAGCAATTTTATGTTGCTTTCATCATCACTGGCAAAAACACTGCTTACAAACACTATAAAGTGCTTTCCTGCTCTGAGCCTGATGGCAAGCAGCCCCTCTTCTAACTTTAACCAAATAAAAGTAACAATAAAACATTGTTTTGTACCCATCTGGGCAATTATCACTAGATGCTGGAAAGTAATAATAGTATGTCTGCATAGTAGATGGTAGCTTTTCCAGAATGAAATTAAAATAGGTCCAGAACAGGAACTAGTTCTAACCGCATAATAAAATTCAGCTAGAATTGAAAAATGCAGCTCAGTTAGGGAATAGTGGTCTTAACTCTTGTTTCATCTCTTCTGCCGCTCCATCCCTGATCCTTGCCGAGCCTTTGGTGCTCCACAGGGAGTTAAACAGGGTCCTTGCTCATAGGCCTCTGAAAGCTCCTTATCTACAGATCTGAGCACCTTCTTTTGTTACACTGCTCTCTGTTTGCTTCTCTGTTAATCTCAGCAGAGTCCTGTATTCTTTTAGCTTTTTGCCCTTTCACAGGAGGGATTAACATTGTCCCTTGCAGGCTTTGGTTGAAATCTGTGTGCAGCTCCGAGGAGGTGCTGCCCCTGCAACTACAGCACCTAGCTTTTACCAGACCTCCTTAAGTAATACAACACCCCAAGCCCAACAAACTTTCATCTGCACTGACACATTAGTGGCAATAGTGAGGTGGGGAACAGATGTACATAGCACAGGACAGCATCCAAATCTCTGCCTGATGATGGGGACAGGAGCAACACACGGGTGCATTAAGAATGGTGTTTGTGGCAGCAGCAGACTAATGTTGTGGGCACTAGCAGGACAGGAGCGACAGTGGGGCCCAGTGTGGGAAAAGAGAGCTGCCTGACAGGGTGTAGTCACATACAATGTGAAAGAGAGATGCTGTCAGTGATAGGGTAAGCAAAGGAGGAATGCTATAGGAGATGAAGGTGGCTGGGGATCAGGTATCGTACAACCTGCTGCGCAACATGGGCTGCAACAGACAGGCAGCAGAGTATGACACAAATGGTGAGTTGCTAAGGAAAAACTGAAAGGGGGTGAAAGGGGAGGAAGGGGGATGCAATTATAAGGCGTTTACAAACCCCTGCACAATTTCAAATGCCGTGAGAACAATGCAAAAATCATTGTGGGATCTGGCTCCAAAAGAGCAGTAACAAGAATGTGTTCTGTAGTTTTTACCATGATATCGTTTATGCCATAGCCATACCGAGAGGAACAGCACACCAAAAGAAGTATTTGATGTAGAATTTTTAACTTCTGTTTCACACTTATTTTCAATTAAAAGAAAATGCAGGCTGCTGTCAAATAAGCTTAGCCTTTCCCATGGAAATTTATTTAATCTCTAGTTTTACCACAAGCCCTTCTCCTCCATCTCAAACATATTCAGTAAAACAAAAATATTACTTTCTATTGCAGGGCATGCAGTTACCTCAAATAAGCATGTTAGAAAAGCACAGATTATTTGGCAGGGGCAGGGAGGGTGCCAGTTTTTAAACCTGTGTATTTCCATCTCTCTCTGATTCTTAGGAAATTAGAAACAAACTTATCAGCTGAAATTAAAACCTAAACGCTTTTAAGGAGGTTACCTTGTCCATTTTTTCTTTACTACTTTTACAGCAGAATCAGAATTCATGCTATTTCAAGTGTTGGCCTACTTTCAGCAGTGATTACGATGGTACCACAATGTGCAACTTGACATCTTCTCCTCTCCTCTCATTCTAAGTCTCTCAGGGCCCAGCCATTTCACAGAGGCTTGCTTTAGGCATTTATTAAATATGCACCTTCCAGTAGGGTTTAAAAACACCAACTAATCTCATCAGAGGCCAGAGACCTCCAGATATGTAAATCTACATCTGTTCCTCTTCAAAGGAAAGATTCTCCTGGATTACTCCAGGAGAAATGCATCCCACCCGGATATAGCCACTGAACCAGAGAAAAAGAACTCCCATGGCAAACGTGCCACCTCAAACTCACCAAGATCCAACGACAATGAAATTACACTTAATGTAATTCACTGTTAGCTTTAAGAAGCAATTAAGTAAAAGGCAGTACAGCACTTGCCGTAGGCTGTTGGCACCAACAGGGGCCAGTGGAAAGAGGCATATAATGTTAAAATTGGTAACGTTAGTATTAACATAAGGATGAACTGTAGGTGGCTGCTTGACTACAGTGCTGCAAAATAGCAGAGTCCGTTAACAAGCTTCATTTTTGTTGCCTTTTTAAAGTGTGCTGTAGATGTTTGCCAGTGAAAGCATATAGCAATATAATTAACTATTAGCTCTTCATAAAAAACCAGGATTCTCTTTCTCCCTCCCAAATGCTCCCCTTCCCATACTGGAGGTGAGATCAAACAATTTTATGAACAATGTTTCAAAGATATTAGAGAGGAACTACACATTTCACTGCAGCAGAGTAGTCTTGCGTGTGGCACATGCAATTCCCAAGAAGGAACAAGCCCTTATTTAGCTTTTTACATCTCATTTTGTATAATATCACTTTAAAGGTGAGAACAAAGATTTTTCTCAGCATCAAGTCATGTTCTGTACATGTACTATGAGTTTCACAGTAGAATTAGAGATGCTTCACACATATCTAAAATCTGGCCTTAAAAGAAAGTAATTTATTAGCCAGAAATTACAGTGAAATCTCACTTATTTTTCATTCAGTCTTATCTCTGTGATTTTATTTGGTACAATTCAGATTCATAATTTGACTGTCATGAAAAGTATTCTGAATTTTCTATTGTTTCTTGTTTCATATTTTTGTTTGGGGTACCTTTGGTAAGCTGCAGGCTTTTGGCTTAATCAGGCAAATATCAGTCTGTCTCCTTCAGAAAGAAGCGTACATGTAAATATTATATTAAAATAGTCCTGAAATATAGCACATGATTACATGATCTTGTATTAAATAATTTACTCAAGTTTTAGCTAACTTAAAATACTCTTATATATATTTCTCAGATTCTGAAAAATTTCTTGGCTGATGCCATGGTCTGCACAGTATGAATTTCATATAACAAGAACTAGAACATATAACTGATGCAAAGATTTTAATACGCTTAAGGTTTATAGAAGTACAACTTTATGATTAAAGGGTTTCAAGATTTTTGTTTTATTTATTCATTGAAAAGGCAAATGTAGCAGCTACAAAGATGTAGGGGAGATATCCCTTGAGAAAGACAAAAAAGAGGTGAAAACTTGTTTTGAAAAGAGTGAAAGACATTTTAAATTACTTAAAATAAAAGTTCATGTTTAATGAAGCCATCACGTAAAAAGTGAAACTCATATGTTCAATTAGGGCTTATATTTTTCTCACAGATAAGATCTGAGCAAACTCTTTAAAAGTCAACATTATCTGTCATAACAGCAGTTCTACCTCTCACATTGCAAACAAACTACACAAAAAGGAGGGAAAGATGAAACAAGGGATATGAGCAGTGTGAATGGAGCCTAAATCTTTTAATTAACACCCTCTGAAAAGCACACTCTTTTTCCACCAAACTAATAAAAAGTGTGAGTGTGGGGTCTTTGTTGTTGTTCAAGCCTTGCCTGCCCTCTAAGGAACTGAGAAAAGGCTAATCAGGGTTATTTAAAGCCACTTTCTACTTGCCAGGCTCCAATATCTCATTAATTCACTCTTAGTTATCATCATTGTCTGATAGTGTTTGAAAATCACCAAAGAAACAAGGATTTCCCCTAATCCTGTCCATCAGGATTCCAGGTAACGCTGGAAGACGATACCACACCATAGCATGTAGGACATGGAAGAGAAGTGTGTGCATGGGGAAATACCCCATTTTGACCGCAAACTACCATTCTTTGTGACTTAACACATAGCTGATAAATTTAATGAGAACATGCCTGTTTAGGCCTAAACTTTACAGAAAAAAGAACAGATGTTACGATCGTAGTTTTAAGGAATTATTCTAACTAACCTCTGTTTGAAGCTATGGGCTGGCTTCTTTGATCATATTGGCGAGAGCTTGCCACAGGCAAAATTAATAGTTGCCTATGTGTGTATTTGACTTGAGAAAAGAAAGATTTTGATCATGGTCATAAGCTAGAAAAGCAATTGCTTCAATGACTTAGTTGTCATAATCTACAACATTCAATTAAAGATGAAGACTGCTGTTTTGGGGTACTTTTAATGGAACAACACTAACTCTGGTGACTGCAGAAAAACCTTGATTTATACCAGCATGCATGTCTTCAGCTCAGCAATCATCTTCATCGTGTCCACAGAACTGTGCTTTAGTTCCCTTTCCAAGAAGCTTCTCCTTTGTACAAGCCAGCCTTTACAGCTCACCCATACACAACATTTCTAGTAGCCCCAGTTTCCTTTTAATTCCTGTAATGGGAACAAAATAAGATTTCCTTACAAGCTGAGTGCAGTCACACAGACAATAAGAACCACAGCTGTCAATCTAGCACTGTAAACACAAAATGCACAGCTTTTAGAACATGTTTTTGTCTCGTGATACTTCAATTATTTTGTAATGTGTATCTTTGCCATCTAATCTCTTATTTTTTTGTTAGGTACAAACCAAAGTAAAGTTCAAAAGGATGATGTAAAATGTCCATTATGGAGTTGTATCCCAGTATATCCAACTGGCATGACCATACCTATTATTTTGTGAATACTTACTATGGATGCTAAGCAGGAAAGATTCAGAAGTTTTACCATAGAAAACATCTTCTAAGGATATGCATGTCTTCACTCCACAAATTTCCCTTACAGTTTTCCAAACCAAGTATCTATCTTCATTGTTGTATTATAGGGTGAGTTAAAAATTCAGGAAGAGTAACTATCCTATCTGTACTGTGAACACAGGTGAACAATGCCAGCAGTAATATGAATCACCATAATACCCCCAAGCCCCAGTTCACATTCTGTTAGCCGAGCATATATTGTGGCCTTAAAGCTCTCAATGCCATTAACAGTATGTTTGTTCATATCTTATGGCTCATGGAAAACACCTGCAAAACAGGGTAGTGTTTCTCCTGCAGTTCCTGTTTCCCATCTTGGAATAAGAGCACTTGCCACTGACTTAAATGTCTCCTGTTTCTAAGTAAATTTTGTCTCTGCTGCTCACAATAAAAGACTTTTAGAGTTAACGGTACACAAAATAAACAGTTATTTCAGTTTGCAAACTGAAAAAGTAGGGCAGTGGCACTGGTTAGTGCTGCTCCCACAGTGCTCTGATACTCTTTGACAGTCCTCAGTATTTTGTCTCTGTATCACAGTCCCAAACTCAAAACTTCATTCAGTTTTTCACATTTCTAAGCGCAGCTTCAATTTCAATCCATATCTTTAGAAAAGCTTACTTTGTCTCATGGATTTCATATGTCCTTTACTACGATGGGGAAGTAAATGTAAGTATTGATTCTGAACTAAGTTTAGTGAATCACAAAGAAATATGCTGAAACTGCAGCATAAATGTATTTTATAAAACAAAGAAAAATAACTGGAAAATTATTGCAGCACAAATTGTTTATGAATCGTTATAGAACACGAATGTATAAACCAGAAGGGAGAGAAGTCCTTATACCAAGCAGCATACAATCTAAACAATAAAAGTTTTCCTGATTAAAAAACCTCACAGATAGAAAGAATATGCCACAAAGTTTGTAATTAAGTTAATATGAAACCATGCATACCCAGTGTAAGGGCCTGAAAAATCTGTCAAAAAAAAGGTAGTAGCTTTAAACTTTAAACATTGGAAATATTTTGATATATCTTATAAAGGTTCATGGCTTCATTAAAAGATCAGTTAGTATTTACATCATACCCAAGGAATTCAGACTGCAGAATAAGGTTCCACACTTCGTTTGAAATCTGTACTGTTTCCAGATCTCCAAGTAAACCAATTCTGACGACATTTCAGAAGTTAAAAATGTTAGCTTTTTCTGTATTTGTGACATAACAAAAATAGAGATATCAATTCCCTCTATAAAATGAGAATCCAGTCTGTAGACTAATGTGGATAAATGGAGGCTTTCAATCCTGGTGGACACTTCACCTTATTTTATACTACAATGCTAGTTTATTGCCACTGCTGTGGTTGTGAAATGTCACCGCTTCTCTGGCTAATTAAAAGATGGGCAGCAGATTGCCATTAATAAGATTTGGCTTCCACAAAATAAGGCTCTCTTGGTGTGTGGCTGTGTAAGTCAGCTAAGAGAATCAGACCTCCCCTTAGATGAAGGGAATCTGCACAGATCACATCGAAGTAAATCTAAAAGTAATCCGCTGTATAAAGGAATGAGCTTTTTGCAATTGTGTTTCTGAGTGTATGCAGGGGTCCCCCTTAAGGTTTTACAGCCACAAGGATATCACTCACTTGAGCTGGGACTTTGGAAGAAATACATAGCCAGCAGAAACCAAAGATTTAGCCTTCAGGTCTGCTCCCAAGTATGACTATATAAAAAACCCCAAACCTAACTAAAGCTATTCTTCTCCATGCTTAAGCTGTACAACAATGGTGGGGGAAAGAAAGGGGGAAGATACTAACATTAAAAATTGCCACTAAAGAACTTCTCTTAAGACTTCTATCCCCAGTAAGAACTTTATTCTCCTGACCTTTTTCAAGATCAAAAAAGATCAATAGGGTGAAAAAGCTTGATCTCTCATGTGGTAAGGACCCTATTTTACAAAGCTACTGAGCCCATTAGAAAAAAGAAAATAATATTCAGCTCTTTCAACAAGCCGTACCTCAAAAGACAAAAATGTACAGGTTCAGACTGAAGTTTGCTGGCTTCAGTAAAACTACACCTAGCCTGCCGCAGCTTGAACAGAAGGACTGTAACATCTTCCCTTCTGGAAACACACCAGTGGTGAAGCCCTCTGAATGGGAAGACCCAACACTGCACACAGAATATCCAGGATGACCCAATTCACTGTTGACCTCTGTGTGCTAGGACATGGATTTAACTTTGCAAGTTCCTTGCCTTCTGCCTCTTACCCAAAACTTTCATTTGCTAAGGAGTCTACCCAAAAGGGGGCTCCCAGAGGTGCTCCGTAAGATGTGAAGGTTTCCATACTGAAGCTGAAAACATTTCAGATAAAATTGCATAGAAGCCTGTTGAAGAGCATATGCCTGTACAAGTCCCCTCTTGAATATGTAAAGGTGGTACTAATCTCTTGAAAAGATTTTTCCTAATCAAGTTACAGCTGGGATGAATTCAGCTCAAGATTCTTGGAGTTATTTTCTGTTCTCAAAACTTAAGCAACTTTCAACAAGACAAACATACACATAGGGTATCAATGCACATGCTCCAAAATGGAGGGCAGCAAATGTCTTCATGGGGTTAGAAAAATGTTTTGCATCATTGCGTAATTACTTAATTTTTCCATTAAGTGGGAGAACACTTACTGGATCATCAGAATAGGAGCCACTCTTTAAAACAGGACATCAGCCTACACATGCCATTGGGCTGACCCCAGATAACAGTTCCTATTTCCTAACCTCAGCAATATCTAATCTTTTATATAGATAATTCCTTACATATAAAAGATATGTGTGATATTTATCTATGATATAAAATATGCATGATATATACATATAAAACTCAAATGCAGACCTGAGAACTGATAAATGCAGACTGCCACTCCAAACCTTCCCAACACCTTTTCAACATGCCTTTGTGCAGCTGTGTTTGACAATAGTCTGAGCCACAATTTGAGGGACTTGAAAGTTCAAAGTCATGTCATAGCTTCAGTCACCCCTTTCTTTCTCCCACATGTTTGAATTGTGTCTACTTTTGGTTTTCTTAGGAAGTATGTGTTTTCAGCAGTTAGTTCAGGGGGCTGAGTCAAATTCTGTTCTCAAACCTGTAGACAACATACTGAAAAGAACTTTGTCTTGCTTTCCTCATGCATAAAATAATATAAGAATTTATGTCACTGGGTTGAGAAATGATGGATCTTTTGAAGTAATTCAATGTCCATCAGTTCCATTCTGCCATATTTTAATAGTTTAAGGATGAATAGTAAGGAAAATATATTCAGAGAAGTATTTTAATTAAAGGCACTTTGGTGTCCACTTTCAGGATACTGAAATTCTTAGGAGACTGCTGATTTGATATACAGTATACATATATCACAGATGGAAAGATCAATGAATACATGTTTTTTTTCCTACCACATAAACCTTTTGTTTTGTCTCCCCAATGTGCTTGGAGAAGGTCCTGCCACCAGAATAGCTCATCTCCAGCTGACACCAACATAAAATCAAAACTTTTTCTTGCCTGCATTTATGACTTGCCTGTGACTGGTTAATATTTCCAAGTTTTAATTTAAAAGTGCAAAAGGAAATACTGGCCACAAAAGATCTAGTCTTAATTTGAGAAATCTTCTGATTAATAGGAAAGCTTAATTAAAACATTTATTAAAAGTCCATAATATTAACTTAAGGGTAAGAATCTGCAGAAGTGCTTGATTGGATTCTTTTTTCATGTGTAAAATTGACATTAGTAGCTTTCAACAAATTTCTTCAACAGCCATTGTTATTCGGAGAATGGTAGCAAAAATTAAAGCAGGCAGAACCCTGGCAATTTTAGAAGTGGTGGACAGCTCAGCCTTGTTGGAAACACGCCAAATCTTATCCAAAATAAATTCATGTATTTGCATGAGTCTTTGATATGTATAAAAAATTCCTTTATTTCACCACAAATGTCTAACCTTTGGCAACTCTTTAGTGAAGCTGCATTTTCTACAGTGTACTCTTGAAGAACAAAGTACAACAGCAACTGGCAAAGTTTTTGAAAATACTACTGGAGCGAGGCTAAAGGAGCCAAAATCATTATTTTCGTATGGAGTGTTTTATACCAAACACAAACACTGGGGGGTCTTGACTGAACTCCTTTGCCCTCCTGCTGTTTATGCCTATGTTACTGGGCAATTACACAGCATTGGCTGAAACAGTATGCTGGGTAAGAAATTTCTCACTTATTGGGGGGTTTGGACTGCACTTGTCAACAGAAAGGAGACCATATAGTAATCCTAATGAACTGTAGGGGCAAGATCATCTTGCTTCCCTCCTAAGATCTACCCTTTTTCTGGTTTTGCCTTCCTTTAAAAGGGATACACTTTGCTCTATGTGGTTTGAAATTTAAAGGAAAACCAAGTCCCAAATTAATGTAAAACTACACCACGAGTAAAAGTTCTATGGCTGAAGAAGTCTGCGGGAGTTGCAATTAATGAGACTTGGCAGTGGCTTTTGCCAGCATGCTTATGCTACTGCTGAAATGTGCGCACACACAGCACAACACAGAGCCTTCCACATTGCAAGAGAACTATAAAAGACAGGTTCCATTAATAAAACTACTTTTCTTTTACCTAATACTTATTCTAAACATATTTGCATCTTAGAAGGATTCCTGATGAAAGTGCTTTGTGTAATCTTCTTTACACATCTTTTACGAAAAGTTGGGGGTTAACCTTTTTCTCGTTTTTGTTTCCACTTTTAGAGGGGAACGCCTCATGTGAAGTTTTACAGTTTCTCAAAAGATTTCTCTGTCATTTCCACTCTACACTACAGCCTTTGTTCTAATCCATATGCATACCTTCAGGTGTACAATACAACAGTAATACACACAGAGCTATATAACTCTGTATACTTAGCTCTTTCCTTGCATTCCCACTACCATCAAGACAACAACAGCTTTTAAGTCACCTTGCCTTTAGCACAGAACTTTATCTATTTTAGCTCCCAAATCAGGAGATCAATTAAGAACTACTAAAACCCTCATGTTGCAGTTCCTCCACTCCAACTCTTTAGAGGATGTGCTTAATGTGTCAGCAAGAAAAACACTGACACTGTACAGGTGGCTTCTGTCATAGAGCTAAATCGAATCCCACTCTTCTCAAGGCCAGTGCTACTGATTTCACTAGGAGTAGTCCTGAGCCCCAGCATGTGCATTGCCCTCCCTGACAGGCCTCATTCAACACCAAAAAGTTCATTGGCTGTGATAGATCCTCATTTAGTGCCATTTACTTGATCTAGCAGGATGGCAAAGGATTGTGAGTCATAAGTGGTGGTGAGGAAGACTTTCATATAATACTTGCTGCTAAGAAAAATGACAAAGAAGGTTTGTGCCTTCTAGAACTGAGCTCCGGACATGCCGCAACACTATCCCCAGAAAGCTGGGTGGGATTACAGACAAACTTGAGCTTTGAAAGTTCCTGGCCTCTGTTTCCATCTGCTGTTCTGCACCTACTAGAGACAGCAAACTTTTCCCATTGGGGTAGGTAGTGCCTGAATGGCCTGTGAGAGGGGGGACGGTCACTGAAGCCAAAGAGGCTGCCATCACCTTTGTGTCCTATGGAGCTGATAAATTTGCACAACAGCTGTGCTAGGCACTCTCTGCCAAACCACAGTTAGGCAACACACTGACAAGTGTCCTGGAACCAAATATGTTCTTTTCAAAAACATAAATTAAAAATGCAGGTTAGCTTAGCGTGCCAGCAGTGGTATAACTGCTGATTTAGGAGAAGGGCCAGCATGACCACAGACATGACTTACCTGTTTTCTCATTGTTCTCTTTTAATAAGAGTCAACTTTGCAATTAAACTACTCCCCAAAAACGCACATTGAAATTAATCTCTTTGTTAGTAGGTCTGATCGTTGGCTTTGTGCCCTATAGAAGGAACATCTACTAGTATGCAAACAAGGTGTTTTAATACTTACAGATACTTCAAATGCAACCATTGCTGTAATTTTCAAGTATCTCTTCAGAAAAAAAAAAAAAAAATGCAGTGTTCTTTGCAGCTATAATATTTATTGATCCTTTTTCCCCAAGTGTGAGAAACAATACTTTTCCTTCTTACTTTTCTTTATCTTAGTTATGCAAGGTAAGGCAAATGAAGAGCTATATCAGCTTATAAGGTACTAATATTCCTGTAAATGGGTAAGTCATTCTGCCCATATAATGGCATAAGTGTGGTATGAAGTACTGCAGAAGTGTTAGGGTATCAACATCCACAGGCTCTGTTGGTTTAAAATATCATGCTGAAAAGCAAATTATCTCTTCCGTGACTATAAACGAGACTAGCATTAGTCCATCTCTATAAAGTTAATACAAAGATAACCTGGAGATAACTAACTCTTTTTGTGGCAGCTTTGATTGTTTGAAGCACACCTCTTTCCTTGTTTTGCTGATTAAATGTACAGTAGATATTCAAAACTATTATACAGAGATGGCTCAAAACCTGTTTAATCCCTCTCCCACCTAAAATATGTAAACTTTCTATAATAAAATCTTCATGGAGTGACAAGTAACTAGGACAAGCAGAAATGTGATAGAGCTCCGTCGTGCACTCAGCACTGGAGCATGCAGAGGTGTTGTGGTTTAAGTCCAGTCAGTAATTCAGAACCACGCAGCTGTTCACTCACTCCCCTCTCTTCCTCCCCCCACTCCCAGAAGGATGGGGAGGAGAACCGAAAGAATGTAACTCCCACGGGTTGAGATAAGAACAGTCCAGTAACTAAGGTATAACACAAATCACTACTGCTACCACCAATCATAATAATAATGATAAGGGAAATAACAAGAGAAGAGAATACAATCGCTCACCACCTGCTGACCGATACCCAGCCCGACTGAGCAGTCATCTAGCCCTTTCCGGTAACTGCCCACAGTTCTATATCCTGGACATGACATGCTGTAGTATGGAATACCTGTTAGGCTAGTTTGGGTCAGGTGTCCTGTCTCTGCTTCCTCCCCGCTTCCCTTCCTCCCTGGCAGAGCATGAGGCTCAGAAAGTGCTTGGTCAGACTAAACATGACTTAGCAGCAACTAAAAACACTGGTGTTATCAGTGCTGTTCCCAGGCCTAAAGCCAAAAATGCAGCACTGGAACAGCTACTAAGAAGGAGAAAAATGACTGCTACTGCTGAACCCAGGACAAAAGGCCAACACAGTCTATATATATTGTTCATCAAACCCAGCCCTCTTGAATCTGATGCTGAACCAGTTGAAATGAGAAAAAAAGGACAGTTGTTTATGGCTTCATCTCTTTTGCTATGCAAACTAAAATTTTCAAGTTTATAGATGCAACAAAATAGATCAGACTGTTGCATTCACCCATGTTTTATGTAGCTCTGTGTGGTTTTATGCAGAGTATGCAAGTAGCTAGTTTGCAATTAGAGCAAATATTTGCAGTATTCAAGTCACCAGTTACAAACAGTTTGTAAATATTTTACCTTTCAAACCCCATGTATTTTGCTGACATTTTTCTATTGCTCTGCTAAATTCTTTCTTTCTTTTTTTTTTTTTTTAATTGATGGAGAGATACAGAATAAGATACCAACACAGCTGCATGGCAGTGTGAATGGCAGCCAATGAATATCCAAACCCCCAGCATTACTGGAGCTTATTGTCCTGGTCTTCAGAAGATTGGACATGTCATGGAGGTTTCAGCATGTTTACCTTCTCTGTTTTGCTTTTGCATAGCATTTTATTTAGAAAGCAGGCAAGAAGGCAAAGAAAAGCAGCCACATTGGTACGTGACACTCCTCAAGCCAAGCATGGAGGAACTTGTAGGGTTTTATCTATTCAACACCACCAGATCACTGACAACAGATGGCATTGAGAACAGAACCTGACCTGGAGTCCCAGCACTGTGTTGAGATAAAGAGAAACTTGATAAAAACAGCAACTGGCTTTTAAAATTTTTTACTCAATAAAAAATTTTGCTATGCTAGAACTATATCGAAACTGAACTCCAAAGGAACAAAACCAGAGATCATAGTCCATGTAACCAAGTTACGACAGCCTGGATGTTTCATCGAACAACAGACTACAATCTGAACCTTCTAGCTGTGAGGAATCTGTTTTAATCCCTGGCTGATAAGGAAGGGTTGGGAATAAATTTTCTATTATAGCACCCCTTGATCTTGTGACATCCAGTTAAACCTTCTTAATGGTGCCAGTGAAAAAGATGCATCTTGTATATATCATGATCTGCTGAAGTTTTGGAACACCCTAAAGTGTTTGGAATGTTAATAATCTTCCTTATAAAGACTAAATTACTTAGTCATCATGTGCTACTCCTTTATGCCAGTAACAGCATCCCCTGTTTGCTAAGGCAAAGTGTCTTACTACTAGTAAATAAGAGGAAAGAAAAAGATTGAGTAGCTCACACCAGGGGCCTCTCCTTTCCTTGTACTCACAGAACAACTGCTCTGTGGACTGAAAACACATGCTAAACACTTTATAAAGCAGTGAGCAATGCAATGGTTTGGAGTAGACCCCAAATAATGCCAAGTCTAACTTCACTGATTTCAGTGGAATTTTTGGCACAACCAGTCTATCAGTGCAGAGGTTTTTATTCTGAGGTCCTGATTTTGCTGCCTCCTGCACACAACAAGGCAATTCACTGAGCACAAGGAATAGCAACCACAGCAAGAGGAGCTATCTGCAAAGACAGGATGGGGGATCAAACAGGAGCTAAAGAATGCCTTGTTTTTACTGATGCACTAAAAAATAAATAAATCAGGCAGCATATAGCTTACAACCATGTAGCACTGCTGCCTGCCTTAAAGTCTTGGTGGTGTGCTTCAGGAGTATTGATGTTATCACCTGATCTTCCCTACTTACCATAATAATTAATGTACAAGCAGTGCTCAGAGGGACCAGCTCCAAGGCCACAGAGGGAAGAAGAAAGAGCACATTTCAAGAGGATTCCTTTTTTCAAACAAATAAAGAGGTACTTGGAAACCATATCAAATATCTAAAGCTGAATTTAATAACAACTTTTTACAGAGCCTTTTTGTTTTCCATTGAATTATGCAATATTATCTGAAAAAGTAGCATCTATAATTAACTGACAACAGCATTAGAATTAAGTAGGAGGGAATGGTGATAAATAGCATGCTCTTTATCCCCCAGATTTAGTGAATTTGTACTTAAGCTGAGGGGGGGTTGGAGGATAGAGGAGCAAAAAAATTCTCAGTTGAACTTCTAAATGTGTACAAGGCTGGTATTTTTTCTTTCTGCTACTCTAAAGTACTGTGCACTCGTCTCCACAAAAGCCAGCTTTTATGGAGCAGAAAGAGCAGAAATAATTTAGTATGAAAGTGTCAGATGTTTTTTGCTCTGCCCCATCACCTGCAGTGCCATTGTCCTAAACTGATTCAATGGCTGTGACCTTGGGTAGGCAGCACGCAGCTCTGTACTGACATGGTTTGGGTCTGCCCTTCCTCTTCCTTACAGCAACTTCTCCCAAGCATCAGCCTGACCTTGGTGCCCAGTGGGTACAGCAGCTCCACCTCTGAGAGACCACTGGTGCAACTATGACCTGTCTTTTCACTGACATTGGGAACCGCTATAGGCAGTAGTGGGCAAGTTACGTATTGGAGAGGAACTCCTCAAGAGAGGACACCATTCCTGAAAAATGCCCCACAGAAGAACATCCCTTTCATAGTGAATAATCTGGCCCTGCTGAGCCCTTTCCTGCCTGAAGTTCTCCTTTTATAAGAAAGCATGGCCTTTGAAGATCAGAGAGTCAGAATAAATTATATTGTTTAAGGGAATCAACCATTACCGATTCATGCAAAATTCCTTAATGTAGACCAAGTTCAACAGAATAAGGACAGACATGTATATTATAATCCAGAGGAAACTGCATGGTATGGTTAACACTTTAATAAATATTTCTGTGATATTATAACAAAGGTTTCAGTTCTTCTGCAACTACAGCTTTGCCAATCTCTTCTTTCTCACTCCGTACCCCTACAGAAGTGTCTAGCATATAGCTGCCCCTTCAAATTACCTGGTGCTATTGTACGAGCATAAAGGCTACAGATCACTTACATAACTTTTCTAGTGATTAGCAGTACAGGTTGTCATGAAAAGCAGACAGCTTCTGGTACAGTGAGCTGATTACATGGTTACTACAAAATAATGGAAATAGAAAGTAATTACACTGTTGTAGGCATTACTGCTAACATGCTATCTTTTATCTTGAAAACCTTGCAAGTAATTAGCTCGTGTCAGTACACTGGTATTTTCCTCTGTGCATAGTTTTGCACCTCAAAAAAATGTAGAAGAGTTCCGTGATTAATAGCTATGCCAGAAAGTTTATAAAAGACCCAACTGCTCAAGAGACAAAGGACCACAGAAGCTTCAGCTGGTCAAGAGATCAAGTACCAGCAACAAATGCACTCTGTGATGGAAAACCTGATTAAAATTTCTCAAAGAAATCATTATGGGTGAGAAACTAATTGAAAGACCTCCCTTCTGCCAGAGCTTTGCGAGAAAGAGAAGACTTCAAAGGCATAGAGGGAGAGCTAATGTTTTCTCTCTTAAAACTGAAAAAAGGCAATCCTCATGTTTGTGTTTGTTCAGTACACACTTCTCAAATGTTGCCCCCTCATGCTCTAAATCTGCTGGGTGGAAGATCTAAACCTTGAATATACAATGCACTTTAGCTAGGGTGTATGGCGCTATTCTTCCATGCTGTGTGCCTGTCTATTCATGCGCTTTTATTCTTTATTCTTCAGACTGATATATAGTAAACAATATGGTTAGCCACTTAAAATTCTCTAGGTTATTAAAATGTGAGTAGCATTTGTTTCCTCTCTCCTGGATTTCATCTGGAGCCACTACCTAATTAATATCCAGAACACAGCAGGAATCTGAATAATAATAAAAAAAAACTTTTGTTGTTCCTTGAATAAATCTGTGTAATTTAAACCATAATCATGGGGATTTCATCAAAAGTAACTCAGTTCTTCCAAATCCCACATCATCATTACAAACAACTTTGTAGTGCAATTTCCAAGGCAAAATATCTCTTCACTTTCATATTTTAAAAGAAACATGGCTAATGACAGCAAGGATATGTTTTATATGGAAAACTCTAGGATCTGGATGGTTAGAGAGTAATGTACTTCCCTGTATCTTCTACCAATGCATACACTGTATTGTAAAGGATCAGTTCGTACAAATCCTTCATTCTCTCAAAGACACATTGTCTTATCAGTCGAGAGCGAAGGTGCAGTTGGAACATAATGCAAGTCCATTCCTCACAAGCTTAGAGCTTAAGCACTTTGTTATTGGTTATTAGGGCTGGACTCCTAGAGATAAACCTACAACTACTGTACACCAGTGAAGGGCAAATAAGCAAAATCCCTGACAGAAGTCTGTTGTAAAATGATGAATAAGCCTCCTAAATTGCCATAAGGCGCTAGTCACAATGGAATTGTATTTGTCAGACATGCATTGCAACCCTAAGGTTATCATAGTGGGCCAGCAGATACAGGAGGAGTGCTTAACACTATCACCCCCTAATCATATCTCTTACAGGCTAAAAACTCTGCAGGGAGCATTACCACTTAAAGAGGTGGTAGTGTTCCTATCGACTGAATGGAAACAGCATTTGGTAGAAAGAACAAAACCATAGAAAAGACTAACAGATACATTCACACAGGCTGCTCCCAAGTATACCCTCAATTTACATCTAAAAATAATCCTTGCAAATCATATCCCCAAGGCTGGGGTTCTAAATAATAAAATACTGTAGATTACTACTTTATTAGTTTTTTAAAAGCTTATGAAAAATTATCTTTTGCCTGTGGGAAGACATTTTATCTGAAGTTATAACAACTCCAACAGTTTTAAGATATCAAATTTAGAAACTAAGCAGCTGAAAGAAACAGAAGATATACCCTACTCTTGCAAATTAAATTTATAGGCTCTAGTTATTCACAAGTTATTTTACTCTATTTATCTTAGGCTTGACTAACGCCAATATACATAAGAAAGCATGACAAATTAGTATTATAAATGCTATATATCATGGGAGGTGGCCAAACTCTTTTTCCCAACTAAAAACCACTAAATTTGAGGAAATGTTTGCCCTTATGCGAATTATCAGACACATTCAAGTGAGTGGAAGTGGTTCCAAAATAGCCTTTAGCCTAAGGATTAGGACACTCCTGCAAGAATCATGGATATATTTGCAAGACGCAGAGGAAAGAACTGAACCTGTACTCCTCTGTAGCCCAGATGACTGTTCTGGTCACTTGGCTATATGGTCATTCTTGCTCATTGGCTCTATTTCCCCCCTCTCTGCCATGGCCAGTTGAACATTCAGTTATTTATAACAAGTGGAACAATTCCAAGAGGAGAGGTTGAGATGCACTTAGATGTGCCTGCTCTTTCATTCATATTTTGCATCATAATAAAAATTTCAAAAGCTTGACTGTTTTAGGACAAAAGAATCATTTTCTGGCCAGTCATATACATTGTGTAATGAAAGAGAATGAAAAAAAAGGCCACAGCATTTGTAACAATGCGTTTCAGCTTCATCATAGTTGTTTATAACTGTATTCACATAGGAACACATGAAAAACATAGTATATCTTAGGAAAGAAGAAAAATCAAAATTAAATATCTATGATCATTCTAATGCATGTAAAATAAAATGGTCTTTGTTTCACATGACTGAACACTAGGAAGATCTTATTCTCATTTCAAGAATTATCAGCTGAAGAGTACTATTCTACTTTTAGAATATTACAGATAGTGTTAAGTACAGCAGAAGTAAAATACAAACACATTCAATGAAATTTACGTTAAATACACAAATAAAGGGAAAACACTGCTGTATTAGAGCAGCTTTAAAGCACAATTTCACATTATAACAAACAGCAAAGAGGTAGAGGTATGCAGTGAAACTCTGCAGTATTTGTGATGATTTAGAAAGCCTTTTGGATTCATTCATACTTAAGCGAAAAAAGAAATTTAAGTATCAACAGCTTTACAGTGATAGAGCAGTACAGCACAAATGTAGGTTTTGCTGAATATATGAAGACATAATTAAAAGTCTGATTTCTGGGTGTTCTTTAAATGCTGTCTTCAGTCTTCCGTATGGTCATTCGTACAGATCTCTAGTTCTTCAGACTAATGTATATCCTTTCTGGATTTCTTACTTATTATGTAAAACCAAAATCAACCTACTTCATGCAAATATGGAAAAATAACCAATTACCTCAAACTCTGTTCAAAGAGGAGAAACTGGGCTCCAATATGTGAGATTAAAATAACAGAAAAAATTATGTTGTCTTACTAACACAATAGTGAACAGCAGATTTGGATGCAAGTATAAATCACTTTCCTGGACTGGGCAAGGATAATATTCGCCTATTAGGCCGTGAAGGACAAGAATGACAGAGCTCGTTTTTTGTGATGGGTGTCTCTTATCCTATGTCCCACTGGTTCCACTGCAATGTAACATAGAATCATAGAACAGTTAGGGTTGGAAAGGACCTTAAGATCATCTAGTTCCAACCCCTTGCCATGGGCAGGGACATCTCACACTAAACCATGCCACCAAAGGCCTCATCCAACCTCGCCTTGAACACCGCCAAGGATGGAGCATTCACAACCGCCCTGGGCAACCCATTCCAGTGCCTCACCACCCTCACAGTAAAGAATTTCTTCCTTAGATCCAATCTAAACTTCCCTTGTTTAAGTTTGAACCTGTTGCCTCTTGTCCTGTCACTACAGTCCCTGATGAAGAGTCCATCCCCAGCATCCTTGTAGGCCCCTTTCAGATATGGAGGGCTGCTATGAGGTCTCCACGCAGCCTTCTCTTCTCCAGGATGAACAGCCCCAACTCTCTCAGCCTGTCTCCATACGGGAGGTGCTCCAGTCCCTTGATCATCCTTGTGGCCTTCCTCTGGACTTGTTCCAACAGTTCCATGTCCTTTTTATGTTGAGGACACCAGAACTGTACACAAGACTCCAAGTGAGGTCTCACGAGAGCAGAGTAGAGGGGCAGGATCACCTCCTTCAACCTGCTGGTCATGCTCCTTTTGATGCAGCCCAGGATATGGTTGGCTTTCTGGGCTGTGAGTGCACACTGAAGTCGGCTCATGTTCATTTTCTCATTGACCAACACCCCCAAGTCCTTCTCTGCAGGGCTGCTCTGAATCTCTTCTCTGCCCAACCTGTAGCTGTGCCTGGGATTGCTCTGACCCAGGTGTAGGACCTTGTACTTGGCATGGTTAAACTTCATCAGGTTGGCATCAGCCCACCTCACAAGTGTGTCAAGGTCCCTCTGGATGGCATCCCTTCCCTCCGGCGTATCAACTGAACCACACAGCTTGGTGCCATCAGCAAACTTGCTGAGGGCGCACTCAATCCCACTGTCCATGTCACTGACAAAGATGTTGAACAAGATCAGTCCCAACACCGATCCCTGAGAGACACCATTCATTACTGGTCTCCAGCCAGACATTGAGTCATTGACCACAGCTCTTCGCGTGCGGCCATCCAGCCAGTTCTTTATCCACCGAGTGGTCCACCCATCAAATTGATGTCTCTCCAATTTAGAGACAAAGATGTCGTGTGGGACAGTGTCAAAGGCTTTGCACAAGTCCAGGTAGATGACGCCAACTGCTCTGCCCCTGTCCAGCAGTTTTGTAGCCCCATCATAGAAGGCCACCAAATTGGTCAGGCAGGATTTGCCCTTAGTGAAGCCATGCTGGCTGTCACCATGCACCTTGTTGTTTTTCATGTGCCTTAACATGCCTTCCAGGAGAGTCTGCTCCAAGATTTTGCCAGGCACAGAGGTGAGACTGACTGGTCTGTAATTCCCCGCGTCATCCCTTTTCCCCTTCTTAAAAATGTGGGTTATATTTCACTTCTTCCAGTCATGGAGAACTTCACCTTTCTGCCATGATTTTTCAAATATGATGACCAGTGGCTTAGCAACTTCATTCACCAGCTCCTTCAGGACCCGCGGATGGATTTCATCAGGTCCCACAGACTTGTGTACATTTAGGTTTTTAAGATGGTCTTGAACCAGATCCTCTCCTACAGTGGGCCCAGGGTCTTCATTCTCACAGTCCCTGCGTCTGCCTTCCAAGACTTGGGTGGTGCAGTCAGAGCCTTTGTCAGTGAAGACTGAGGCAAAGAAGTCATTAAGAACCTCGGCTTTCTCCAAATCCAGGGTAGCCAGCTCTCCCGATATCTTCCGGAGGGGGCCTACGCTGTCCCTAGTCTGTCTTTTACTCACTACGTACCTATAGAACCCCTTCCTATTATCCTTAACATCCCTAGCCAAGTTTAATTCTAACTGGGCCTTAGCTTTCCTAACCTGGTCCCCAGCTTCCTGGACCTTCCTTGTATTCTTCCAGGCCGCCTGTCTCTGCTTCCACCTTCTATAAGCCTCTTTTTTCCTTTGAATTTTCCTGAGCAGCTCCTTATCCATCCAAGGAGGTCTCCTGGCCCTCCTGCTGCACTTCCTTCTAGTTGCGATGCCACACTCCTGAGCTTGGAGCAGGTGATCCTTGAATATCAACCAACAGTCTTGGGCCCCCCTGCCCTCTAGGGCTATATCCCATAGAACCTTATTAAGCAGGCTCCTGAAGAGGCCAAAGTCTGCTCTCTTGAAGTCCAGGGCAGTGAGCTTGCTGCACGCTCTTCTCACTGTCCTGAGGATCTCGAATTTGACCATCTTGTGGTGGCTGCATCCAAGGCTGCCCTGGAGAGTCGCATTTCCAATGAGCCCTTCCCTGTTGGTGAGCACGAGGTCAAGCGTGGCACCTCTCCTTGTCGGCTCCTCTATTACTTGCAGAAGGAAGTTGTCTTCCACACAATGGAGGAACCTCCTGGATTGCTTGTGCCGGGCCGTACCATCACTCCAACAGATGTCAGGGTGGTTGAAGTCTCCCATGAGAACAAGGGCCTGCGAGCGTCAGGCTGTTCCTATCTGCCTATAGAGCACTTCATCCACAGATTCCTCTTGATCAGGCAGTCTGTAACAGATCCCCACAGTAATGTCTCCCATCGCTGTTCTCCCTTTAACCCTGACCCACAAACTCTCTGTTGACTGCTCACCCGTCCCCAGACAGAGTTCCATACTCTCCAGCCTATCCCTAACATAAATAGCAACTCCCCCTCCCCGCCTGCCAGGCCTGTCTTTTCTAAAAAGCCTGTAACCTTCCATTCCAACACTCCAGTCGTAGCAGCCATCTCACCATGTTTCTGTGATGCCTCCTATATCATACTCCCGTAGTCGTGCACACATCTCTAATTCCTCTTGTTTGTACATGATACGGCCATTTGTACATGATGAAGATTTACACCTCTGGTGTCCATAGCAATGCATTTCAGGAAAGTGAGCCCACCTTTTGGCTTTTCAAGGCAAGAATTCAATTTCATTGATTGCTTGATTTATGGTGCAAAACCACTTATTTCAATTTACAGTCATGACTCTCATTCTTCCTTGGTCTAGGAAAACCATTGTTTAAATATCATGGAAATCAGTATATTGCTGTTCTCCATTTAAAAGCAAAGACTAAGGCTATCAAGAGCAGTAAAGTGAGAAGACAAAGAATTCAAAACTGTGTATCAAGGAATACTCTTACCAGTGCACATTTGTGAATGTCCAACAAAAATTTTTCTCCATTTAATTTCTAGGCTTACGTAAACTGAGACAAAGTGCTTTCTAACATATTCTAATCCCACATGTATGCAGAGAGACAGTTAATGTGATGTGCAATGTGAACCCCACCAAATCAGTGCTTCAATACTACAGCATAAAATATTCTTTTTTCCTTTAGTGAAAGAACTAATAAAACCTCTCACGCAAGCTGAACTCCCTTCACCTTTCTTAAACTGTATTTGACAAGCAGCCTGTTCAAGCAGCTGAAGTCCTTGCTTAAATAGCAGGCAAGTAGATAAAAGCTCCCTGCTTGGAAAAGCTGGGAAAGATTTTACAAGGTGCTGCAAGATGTTGGCATTGCAGTTCCATTCTAGAGGGATGGGACTGCAAAGCTGGTGTTTAGATTGGTGAGGAAAGGATTAGGAAAGAGACAAATTTTCCTGTGTCATAAAAAACCAAGAATCCACAATACATCTATTTACAGCTGAGGAATACACACCCTGAGGTGTACAACTTATACCAGAGTAGTTTGTTCTGCGTTACAGATACATGAATAGCAACCACTAAAGTAACTTTTGAGACTCTAACCTGTGGGACTAGTAATGGTAGATCATGTTTTCTTTTCTATTCAACCCTGAATTTACACACAACTTCCTTCCAAGATCTCTGGTCTTTCCACCGGTGTTTAGTCCCAGAGAACACACTGAAGAGTTACCCAGCCTCCCTGATACTCACAGTAGGCCAACTGCTACAGGAAAACAGGTTGAAGAACTACCACTGACATCACTGACAGCCGCCTGCAGTATGTTATAATGGATGATGATAACGCCACTTTATACAGGGCATCAGCTTTCCCATATCTACAAAGCACTGCTGACTAGTTATTAGTTGGGCTTTGGTCTCCAGTGAATAACACATCCTTTGCTTTCAGTAGTGATGCCAGCTCCACATACCAGTGCAGAGATTCAAGGCTGGCAAGCACACCGTCCAGCCACTGTCCCCCAACTCCAACGCTGGTAACAGCAACACTAAGGCATTGCAAACACAAATGCAGAATAATTTATTTTATAGGTAAGGAGCAGTAGATGGCACTCTCCACTCTGCCTTATCACAGAGCAGGATCTGAGCAGGGGGCACTCTGTAATTAGAGGTAATTTTTGGTGCAGTTCTGAACCCAAACGCTGACCACTTACAGGCATAAACAGGCTTGTGATGTTTTTCCACAAAGAAAAATACTTATCTCAACATTGTAATCATGTACAGCATCATAGCAGTAATTTCCAACAACTGTTCATGTGCTAGGTTCAAATCATTCTGCACAGAGCTACTGGAGAGTAACTGCTCTGACCCCAGAGGAGGCTGTACTTGAGGGATGGGTGACCTCTGCGAAATGACCTGCTCTGCTGGTCTATGCAAAGCAAGGTCTGGGTGGCCACCTATGGAGAAGGATCATTTTTCCATATCAGAACTGGGCGTTAACCGAAAGAAGATCAAAAGTGAAAGGAAGTGAAAGACAAAACAATAGGAAATAGGTTGGTTAGGAAGGCTGGAAAAAGCATTACCTCAACAAAATTAAACAAAGAGACAGACTGACCAATTTATGGTATCTCTGTTTATTTTGTCTTGTGACATGAAAGCAGACTATTGAAAAGTGATGCACGCTTGCTCAACAGATTTGCTTCCTAGGGCTGATCCTTCATGTTCAACCTCTATGGGAGCTGAAGGAAATTCTTCATGTTTTTATTCAGGGATCACATTCAATATTCTTTGCTACAGAAAAATTATTTTCATTATAAGGTTCTATACCACAGTAGCAGGATTTTATATGTCTTTGTGAATTATGTATGCATACACACACAAAACCTTCTCAAGCAACAGCCTTAATTCACACTGAAAAGACAATGCCACCTGATTTACACAGTAGCCTGAAACTACAAACCCTTAGCCTTTTCTCCCACATTTTGCTTGATGTCCACCCAGAAACCCACTACAGTTCAAATCCCTCATTTCTCAGGCAATGTGTGAGCTTCCACCAGCACTCATTCAATTGCATAACATGCCCAGAAGGTTGATGGATGTCAGCAGCCGGGGACAGGGGAACAGAGGTGCAGGGGAGAGACAGAGTAACCAAGACTGAGCAGGTCAGGTGTTTCCATTCATCTCAGTTGTGGTATAAATGCCTAGGTGGTCTCCTGGGTAGCCTGGTTTGAGGGCTTTATAAATCATAATGATAGTTGCTCAGAAATTTTCCTGTGAAACATGTTTCTGGGTGAAAATGCCAATTTATCACTACTAAAGCATTCAGAGGGCATGGACATTAATTTCAAAAGAATGGTGAAGGACCCCCACCCGACAGCAGATTTCCAATGGAAATCTCAGTCTCCTACTAGCTTACCTGCCTTGCCTGTTTGCAATGCCCATTTACGTGTGATTGCTTGCCACATGGCAGTCCTGTTCCTGAGCCAAGAGGCTTGAACTTAAAGAATATGTTCACCAATCTGGTGCACATGCCACTGTGTAGTTCCTAAAACTACCCAGTTCCCCATACCTGTGCTAGCAGGGTTCCTGCTCACAGAGCCTTGCAAAGATGCAGAGAATAAATAAAGACAAAACAGTTTCTCAAGCACACAAAGAAAATTAAATCTGTGGGAAATGTGGGGTCCCTGTTTCCACAAATCTCCTGGGTGGTGGGGAAATAGCATATACCGATGAATAAGAGGAGGTATGCTAAATCAGCAGTGTCATTTTCAAGATTAGCTTCATCAAATAGTCACAAGAAGAAAAAAGTCTCATGTTGGACAGTAGCATAAAGTTCATAAAGTTCAGTATGTTTAGTATTCACCAGAAAAGTGTCTTGGACAATTTTGTAAGTTTTTGGGTTTGTATTGTTTGGGTTTTTTTAGTTTTTTTTTAGTTTGTTTATTTATTTCTTTTATATTCTTTTTTCTCAAACAGAAATAATTAAAAAAACCAACCAAACAAACAACAAAAAAACCCACAACAACAACAACAAAAAAAACCACAACACCCCCCCTCCAAAACAAACCCAAAACAAACCCTTCCCCCCAGCCTAACAGTTTAAATGCCTGGGTGGTGAATTATCATTGTGAATTTACCATACTGAAAATAACTCTTCAAAAACATCAGTATGCCACAATCAAATCTTTGGCTGCACAGTTAGAAATAAGAAAAAAAAGAAAAAAGGACCAAATTCAATCCAACACTTAACACTTTCAAATGCAAAATCCAGTGTAAAAGTCAAGATCAGAAGTTACTGTCTCTGACAAGCCTACTTAGTGACAAAAGGTTTCAGATATGACTCTGTTGCCACATGCTGCCAAGTAATTGTTTTGAGAATGAAATCTGTTAATACAATGTTGGTGAAGGGAACTGCTGAACTCTTCAGTGCACCTCACAGCATTTGGAGTAAGCCTTAAATGAAAAGACAGCAAGCACAAAACTGTTGAATAAAATGTTCTAAAGAGACCAAAAAAAGATGTGAAGACATGACTTCAAAATAAAGTGAGATGTCTTTATATGGATGTTTGATTACTAAATAAGGGTACTGGAGAAACCCAGTCTTCTCTCTCCCTATTGGTGTCCCTTAGCAAAAGCAGTCAGAGCTATTGTTATGCTGTCAAGCTACATCTTTTTATATACTGGCCAAAAGCTCTTCTCTGTACTGGTGTCCTTTCACCCACCCAAAATAAATCCACCTCCTCACGAAGAAGCAGATTAGTTACTATTATGATAGCTCTCAAACTGAAAACTGTATATTATAAGGTAAATGCTTTTCCTGCATAGACACCAAAATAAATCCAGTGATTTACTGAAGTCACTTTGGAATTGGAAGGGGGTAAATCTGGCTCCACGTCACTTACAGTAATGGTTTCAATGTTGACAAAATATAGAAAGTTGGAAGTCTAAATTACCATGAAATCAAACTGAGAAGTCTGAATTATGAGTGAGGAGTGTAAGATTAGAGAAATATATATAATGCAAATGTACATATGATCTGGGCTTCATTTTTCCAGCTTGCAAAGAAATAATCACAAAAATATAATAATGCAAAATTATGTTTGAGTTTCTTCACTCAAGAAGAAACAGTAACATTTTTTAAAAACTCAAGTTGGAAGTAAAACTTATACTGCCATTTATATACATTTATAAGATTTCTTTCTTCTCCAAAAAACCTCCAAATCCTAAAAATTACAGTGAATCCAATGATATTGGAAGTATAAAAAGTTAAGAAGTTGACACTGATATTCAACTAGGGTGTTTTTTTTGTTTGTTTGAGGGTTTGTTTGTTTTTTGAAGTCAAGCAAGCTGCCAATACTCTGCAGTCATTTGAGGTGTGATACGTCTCAGAGCCACTGGGCATCTTTTGATCAATTTAAACAGATTTTTGCATTAAGTTCTTAGTAAAGCTCATTATTGGCCATCTTTGTGACGCAAATGGAAAAAGAAAAGCAGTGAGTTTAATGACTAAATCCCCCAAATCAATGGTTAACACCCATTTATATTTTGTTTACCTTCATTTTTGAAGCTGCTTTGATGAATGAAGAAGGTTGCCTTGCCAGTATGGCACTGTCCCTTTTCCCTAGAGGAGAGGCAATTGCAAATAGGCCTTTGGTATGTGAAGGAGCAAAATGCCATTTCCTTCTCAGCTCTGCATAGCTTAATTGGAAAACATGGGGATAGAGTTTTAGAATTGATTCTCAGATAATCATAAAATGCAGGGGCAAATGGGAATTTGCAAGGGGGCCTTAGAAGTAATGGAGAGATCTGGCAATCAAACATGTTTAATGTATTCCTGTGTTCCCTTTTGTATATTTAAACGTAGGGCTAGAAGGAATCACTGTAATATATTAGCCTGATTTCCCTGTGCAACAGAGGCTGCGGGTCCTGCCTGAAATAATTCCTGCTTGAGTTAAAGTTATTTTTTCCTAAGGGGAGAAGGTGGATGAGGACTCCGCAATGAAATCTTAGCATCACTCCAGCTTTCCCATCAGGCACCGGATCCCACAGAATGCTCTTCACCCGCTCTTGTTATGTCTCTACAGTAAGTTTTAATACAAACAGGTGACAATCTAGTCCTTAGTGCAAAAGAGGTCAGTCTTTGTATTGCCACTGCCCAGAGTGGTATGCCACTGATTAACTCTAATGTGTTAGCTTATTTTTCTTTTTTTTAAGCAAGCTAAGCAGGTCTCAGTCCACAGTTTCCACTCTCATTGCAAGACCATCGCTTTAGGACTGCTGTGGTCTGAAGTACTTTCAAAGCCTTTAACCCATTTCTAATTTTGCTGTGAGTATATCTTTAAAAAGAAAAATTGTTATGATGACACCTAAAGAAAGCTGAAGTCTCTGGGGCCAGGATCATGTGTTCACATCAGGAAACTGACCATTGTTAAAAATTAAACGTTTGACATGAACTAAAGTTACAGAAAAATATGATTCGGTCCTTCAGCAAGCACTGTTTATAAAAGCTTGAAAGAGCTGAAAGCCCAATATGATTTATATCCTGGAAGCTGGTATGCAACCTTAAACATGTTCTTTTTTCAAGTTCATCTTGTCATCCACAGATAAATATAGATTAGGACAAACCAAAATAAATGGGTGGGTACCAAAATCCACAAAACAAGTAACCATAATGGAAATGCTTGTCCTTCTATTCAATAGCAAAACCAGCATATACTTGGTTTAAATTGCTGGTTGGGGTAAAATGAGTATTACTGGACAGGAACACTTAGCCAGTATGATCCAAACAAGTCAAAAAATAGCCAGAGTACAACCACATAAAATAAAACATTGACCAGATTTAAGTATAATTGGTCACCCTCCCATGTTTTCAGATTCTTATTATTATAGTTTAGGAGGCTCTGTAATGTACCTTTGGAAAAAGGCAAATGGTTTCACTGGGTTTCTAACCTTTGCACTTCTGTAAAATAATCCACTGAGAATGTTACTGTATGAGACTAAAAAAAAAAAACAACCAAAACTAGAGCCCACAAACCCCACCTTTCCTCACAAAGGTGCAGCAGACACTTACGTGACTGTGAACCATCACCAGTGTCTCCAACCCTGTTTGCTTAACATATCCACATTATAAAAGCAATGTGGGAACACTGCTAACTTTACATGTTCCACCACAACAAGCTGTCCTATTTTCAGCATAAAAATGGCATTTAAATAAACATTTGTGCTATGTCATCGGGAAATAAAGGTCAGACACCATCCCACTGTGTTTCCAGGATGGGCAAATCCAGCGATCAGACCACAAGTCCCCAAGAACACTTGTTTGGGACAGCAAGGAGGATTATTTAGCAACGTTATGTAACACAGCAGTCTAAATGGGTCCTTTGTGTATGGGAACAAACTCATCAGTGTTTGACTTTTCTTTAGTTACCCTCTTCTAACCAGTTCAGCCTGTCCTGTTCTGAGCCCCTGTGATGAGACACCTGAATTCCCCCACAGTATTTATTCTTACTGTAGTACCAAGCACTGGGCAGCTGTCCTGGTTTAGCAGTAGCAGTCATTTTTTTCTACTGGTGCAGTGCTGTGTTTTGACTTTTGGCCTGGGAATAATACTGATAAAGCCGATGTTTTCAGTTGCTGGTCAGAATGTTTTCCCTGAGCAAGGACTTTGTGAGTCTCATGCTCTGCCAGGGAGGAGGAGAAGCCGGGATGAAGCAGGGACAGGACACCTGACCCAAACTAGCCAAAGAGGTATTCCATACCACAGCACGTCATGCCCAGGATGTAGAACTGAGAGTCCCTGGAGGGTGGGGTTGAGGTACCGGTTGGTGAGCGGTTGTATTCTCTTCCCTTGTTATTTCCTTTATCATTATTACTATTAGTGGTAGCAGTAGTGATTTGTGTTATACCTTAGTTATTAAACTGTTCTTATCTCAACCTGTGGGAGTTGCATTCTTTCGATTCTCCTCCCCGTCCCCCCAGAAGCGGAGGGAAGAAAGGTGGGGGGGAAGTAGACTGCGTGGTTCTGATTTACGGCCTGGGCTTAAACCACGACAGCAGCTCTCCTCATGCCAGGAAGGACTGGGTGCCCTGCAGCCCTAACAACACAGAATCACAGAACACGAGGAGAACAGCAGTGCAGACCTGTCACATGGCACTGCTATATCCAGCCTTGAAAGGTCTTCCAGATTAGCTCTCACAAGCAACTTCATGATTGAAAAAAGAGGGCATGTAACACATAAGTGACATTTCCTATTGAAATATTTACAGAATGGTTGCATCTATATATAGGGAGAAGCCCTACAAAACTTTGCAAATATCTGGAATCTTTCAGAACTAGAGAGCACATAAAAAGCAGGAAGCACTTAAAGTCATCAATAGACTGAGAAAGTTGGGGCTGTTCAGTCTGGAGAAGAGAAGGCTGCTTGAAGACCTCATAGCAGCCTTCCAGTATCTGAAGGGGGCCTACAAAGATGCTGGGAATAGACTAATCATCAGGGACTGTAGTGACTGGACAAGGGGTAATGGGTTAAAACTTTAACAGGGGAATTTAGATTGGATATAAGGAAGAAATTCTTTACTGTTATGGTGATGAGGCACTGGAATGGTTTGCCCAGGGAAGCTGTGAATGCTCCATCCCTGGCAGTGTTCAAGGCCAGTTTGGACAGATCCTTGGGTGGCATGGTTTAGTGTGAGGTGTCCCTGCTCATGGCAAAGGGTTGGAACTAGATGATCTTAAGGTTCTTTGCAACCCTAACTATTCTATGATTTTATGATTCTATGCACACGGTAAAGCGTACATATTCAGTGATTTTTTCAGTCATCATACATGATTGTCTCCATTGTTTTTTCCTGGTCTCTAACCTCTACCTACCTCCTTTTTCTTCTTACAGCTTGCAAGATCCTATAGAAGGATTCTCTTGTCTTCAGTGTTTAGAAAGGGCCTAACAAATTACAGCCGCTAAATAAGCATGTATTAAATGGCATCCCAATTTCAAATCCTAAGGGACTGGAAAGTGCAATTCAAACAGCTTTTTTTTTCATTTATGCATGTCCAAAGGTCAACCATGAGCTTGAATGTATAATACATAATCTGTCTGTGCTCATCAAAGGAGAGGTCCAATCTTTGATTATTTTAGAGTGGAAAGAAATGGGTATGGCTAACACTGAGTAAGATGCCCTATGAGAAGTAAACCTGGCATCAGAAGCAATGTGGGTGATAGTCAGTTCTTCATATAGTCTTTACAATAGTTGAATCATGCAATGCTTGTGTTTGAAATCCTTAAGAAACAAGCAATATAGAACCTTGACATCAGGAAAACAGACTTCAAAGGAACATAGTTTCCTTAGACAAGTAACTGAAATTTTGTAACGTACAGAATCTCACCATTAAACATAAAAGCTGTGATAATTTTAAGTCCATTTATAATGCCTCTCTGTTTTGCATCTTCTTTTAAATAATAAGCTTGTAAGTCATCAGTAATAAGATTAAGACATTTAAAACATATTTGTATGCAATATTTATATTTATAACAAAATTTAAAATACATTATCACCTGGGGTGGCAGGAACTGTTTATTAGAAGAGCATAAAGATATTGCTACCGAGTTTATAAACCCACATTTAACACAGTATATTTGATTTTGGTTTTAAAATTTTTAGTTCCCACTAAACCAGATGGGAAATTGCAAATTAAAAGAATTCATGCTGCATCTGGAAAGGAATGTAGCATATTCTCTCCACAGAATGAGGCATATGTAATTCACAGCCATGAACAATTTACAGAAAAATGTGGTCCTGGAAAACGTATAATTAAGAATACAAATGGGCAGATCAGTAGTGTGGCAAAATGTATGTTGTGGAATGCAGTACTGACATATAGGGATATTTTCATTCAAAATTTGCAAACCTTTAAAAAATTATTCTGATATAAGCAAGTCATCTACCCATAATTTATTGGCAAACAGATTTGAGTGGGTGAAGTCAAGGTGATAATGTGAAAGATTATATATTCTATTAGAAAATCAACAGTTCTCTGAAATCCAGACCCAGGCAGACCTGCTGGTCACCACAGTGCAGCTATTCTTTCATCAGATGGAGGCTTGAAAGCCACAGACATTGCCTCTTTTCCTAAACAAAATTTTTATTCTATCCACACCATCAGTTTTCAGAAAGGATAAGAAGAGAAACTAATCCATGGATTCCATTCTCTCTAGGAAGTAAAGTAGAATAGACAAAATTAGTTCAAGAAGATGCTCAAATAATATTTCTTACCATCGTAACTGCATGATCTACTGTAACTGTGGTCATCGCAACTACCATCTGGTGAGTAATGAAGACATTTGAATTACTGATATGGGCTGACAGATTCCTAAACTGGAAACATCTAGCAGTGCCATTGTTTCTCAATAGTTTGACACGTCACTTGCAGTTCGGTGTTTCAGCTGCTTGACAAATAGTTTAATACCCAAAAAGATTTTTTCATATCATTTAAGCAGCTTAGTGAACAAATGTAAGAATTAAAAAAAAAAACAGTTCTCTTCCTGGCTTTAGGTATCGAAATAGTCCTAGTGATAACAGCTGGACTGAGGTTTACCTTGAAGGTCACAGTCTGTTGCTTAGATATTTGTAGAGCTGTCAGACTTACTGGTCAGACCCAAACCCAAAGTCAAAAAGCAGAGATTTGACCTCACTATTTTTATTAAGTGGCATTAATGATACATTCACATGCTTGCCTGTAGTTTTAATAAATGAGAATAGAAAATTGTAGCAAGTGTTCTGGGACAACCATGCCACACGAGTTGTGATTGTTATGGGTGAAATAGATGTAGCATAAGGGAAAAAAGTTGATGAAGGCTATACCATATCACATAACTCAAGAAGTGGCAAAGAAAGATTTTAAAGAAAAACACAAAAAAAAAACCCCTAGAGCAATTTATCCATTGAAGAAATGTCACACTGAGGACTTTCAAGGCCAGGTTGGACTGTGCTTTGAGCAATGTGGCCTAGTAGAAGGTGTTCGTGTCTGTGGCAGTGTGGGTTGGAACTAGGCATTCTTCAAGGTCCCTTCCAACCCAAACAATTCTGTCATTCTATGACTTACTCCGTTTTTGGTTAAAGCTTTCCCAGGTCATAGTACCCACAAAAATACCATTGGATCATGTTTAAGCTGTCTCTATAGTATGCATGTTTTCTTTCTGCAGTAGGGAGCACATTTTCTCTGCTAAAGAAGATCCTTGTATTTTTTTGCAGCCAAGGAACTTTGACTTACACAGACTTGTACTTACACAGACTGATACCATCATCTCTTGTTTAGTTAGACTGCACTGTCACAGACAGTTTCCCTTGAACAAATGGCATGTTAACAGTTTGCTCTGAATGTAAAAGTGTTGTCACATCCCAAACCTGAAGCCTCTAAGCATAGAAGAATACGGAGAAGCCTAATAGATGGCTTGAAGATGCCAGACGACATTTTAGATGTATGAACACAACTCTTGCCTATGTTATATGAAGAACACCATGTTGAGTCCCTAAAGAAGAAATTACCTCTACCCGAATGCATCAGTCTGAAAAAGGAAACTTAGATTATAAATCTGGTCAGTCTGGGGAGAAAATGCTATGAATCCTACTGAGGGTTGCACGCCAAGTTCTGATTTGAGAGTCCAAGCAGGGGTCCTGTTGAGCAGTACACTATACACAGACAAATCTGGCTTCTAGCACACAAACTGACATACTAATAAATCCATAGATAAAAAAATAACATAAAAGCTGCTACATAAATAATTCAATCATATTACCTGATTTTAAAACTTTCAGTCAGCCTCACAGAGAGTTTCATTATGGACCAGTTCTAATTCTGAAGTATTTTAGCAAGGAGTTTTGTTATCGATCCAGAAGTCAAAGTCTTTGCTCCCTGATCTTCTTTAGAGTAAGGTCTTACCTTACCTTGGGGTAAGATTCCTACCACTGAATTCAAGAACAAACCTTTGATCAATGATGAAAATTGGAGTAGGACTCTGGGTTTTCTCTTGCTTGTTTGCTCTTAAATCATCGTGTCTTCAAATTAGTATGCTATTGAGTACGTACATGGGACACCAATTCTTAGTTCAATTAGATGCTATTTTTCAACTTCCTTTAAAGTTTTAAACATATTTAAAACCTACTTCTAAAACAATCAGCCAAAAATCCAAGAGCTTGAGAATCTCCCATTAGTGCAAACTCGCTTTTTACAAATAGCATATATTTAAAGGGGCTAATTTTAATTTTCTCTATCATGCATATGATTAAATCCATGATGGGTAAAGCTGGTATATCAAGTGCTAATGACGAAGCACAGGAAAGGCTGATTGGCTAGTACCATTACGAGGTGAGACTTGCAAAGTGGGGTCAGAAATACCTCCTGGCAGTGCAGTACTCTAAGGTTATTGTCAGGAAATGGGTATTCACAACTGCTAGCTAAATTATTTTTAAATTTAATGTGCTGCACAGAGTGGGCAATTGGCCAAATTCTTCTCTCAGCACCATAAATATAATTCTGAAGTGACTCCATTGACCTGAGCACTGAAGTAGAAATGTGAATCTATTTCTATCTCAAATGTATTGCAGCCTGTCACATTAGTTCTGTGATCCTGTTAGATCCTACAAGTAAACAGGTCAAGATGTGTCAATAAGCAGATGGGAGATTGTCAAACAACCTCTAAATGTGTGAAGGAAGAGGTGCTGGTACCATCATAGACATTACTTTTGGAGCACATCTCCTAAGGGCTTTACCTGAATGATGTCCGCTTAGGCCCAAACATTCCCCTTACCTTAGCAATAGTGCAAGAATCCCAAGAGAGATTTCTACTCATAGAAGGGTAAAGCACGTAATTTCTTCCATTCATGCCTTTTGATGTCTCTTAAGTCTTCTTTAGGTTACAGTTCTGAAGACTGCTGTCCTTCTCCCTCATACTCAGCTGGGCAAGCTTGCTCCCACACACAGACCCTATTGCTTTTCCATCAGGATGAGGTTTCTCACCAAAGACTTATCTTCTGAATTACTTAAACCAGCAAACATCCCTGGGGCATAGGAAATGAATGCACCAGTAAGTCTGCCACTAGATTTAAGGCAAAATAGCCACAGGGAGACAACGACCTCTTCAGCTGCATCCCAGATGGAATGCCTGCCATTGCTGGGTACTTGGGTGTCTGTGGCAAGGCAGAGATACATGTCTTGCACGTCTTTGCAGTTAGATGATCTAAGAATCATTTTGAGACAATTTAATCAATTTCAGAGCTTGTTTTTTCCCAGAAGGATTCCCTCTATCAGAATGGTTTGCTTGGTTCTAGCCCTTGTAAAAGCAACTCTGATCCCCACCAAATATATTTAAGTACTTTAGATGGACAGTTTAAAATATGGGAAAAATTCCTTGACTGATCTGCAGTCAAGATGAAGTGAACTTATGATTTACGTGATGTTAGATGGCAGCATGCTTTTGTGTTAAAGACCTGATATGTTTTCTAGTGCTCTAGGAACATTTGGGATATTAACCCTGGAGCTTCAGTCAGGTTACAAATTTCCATCCTACAGACCTACATTATTGGTGCAGTCTTAATGCCTGCACTGGTCTTGGTCTCTTGTCCCAAGCTTCTGTTTTTCTGCACAGACAACCTGAGAAACTTCATTACAGGACAGTGATTTGAAAGTACATCTTTAAGTGTATAAAGCACTCACAATCTTTTCAATTAAATGAAAATATATGTCAGATGCCATTAGTCAATAAAAATACTTTAAAGTTACAAGAGAAGAAAAAGTCAGAGAACTCTCTTAAATCATAACGTTTTGTTCAAGTTAATAGCACAATTTTAAGAAATTAACCTGTTTTGGTTCTTATCTATTAAGGAAAACACTGCAAAATACCAAGAAACACTAATAAAATAATAAAATAAAACACGTAATCCATCAATACCGAGATCTCATCTTTCTACAAACGATGAATCCTTCACTTCATGCTAAGGTAAAAACATTCACATGGAGCAACCTCTGCTCGGCCTCTGCCTCCAAACAGTGCTTCAGCATTTTTATTTCCTATGGCTCTGTGTATATATGTGACAATAGGATCAAGCCTTGTTAGCCAAGTTATCTTTTCTTTCCACTTCCCAAAAGCCACTAAACTTTGAATGAACTAAGACAGCAGGATGAGTTCTGCTGTGCTCTCATTTTAACACTTGAAGATATTAACAATCAATGCCACTGAACAATCCATTATCTTAAATTAAAAATGAAATAAAATTCACATGAATCTTCTATAATCAAAAAACTCCTTAGATAAGAGAAATATACAGAAACTGATTTTCTAAGCTTGGCAGATTATAAATAGCTGTAGGTACATAGAAAAACTTTTTGATGCTATTTTCAACACAAACTTTCCAATAGGCAACCCATTGTAAGGAGTATACATTTATTACCAGCTAAAAACTGCCATAGCCACCTGATATAACGTGTTTGTCTGGTACGATCCTACTCTGCCAGTTCAGATTTGATCAAAATTTTTTGATGGCATAATTTTGTGCTAGCACGCACATACTGGGTCAGGTATCATCTGTTTGTACTACTCAGAGTTTATGCCAGATAAAGTACAGTGTGTCCTTCTATAGTCACCATAAAAGCATAACGCCAGGACAAAGCCTGTGTAATGTGCTTTGACTAATTCAACAGAAACATGATCATGCCAAAGCCAGTTCAAAGTAGACCTGATGGGTGATGCAACAGTGCCCAGGTCTAGCGTTAATGACTGTGAAAATGACATAAAACCACCAGAATTTATTTCTCTGCCCTCACTCACAGAACACTTTTTACAGTAATGTGCACATATCTGAAATTATGACTTTGGTTCTAAAAATCAGTTTTGGGTACAACTGAGACTGCCTTTCTGTAAACAAGTGCATAGTAGAACTTGGCTATGAATGCGCTCTGGATTAACCAAATGGAAAAAATATATTGAAGTGGAAAAAAGAAAATATTCAAATCAAGCAAACAACTTATAAAATTTTGTTGTTGGTTGTTTTTTTTTCCATAGTAACCATTCTATTAGTGATCTAATTATCAAAACCTCAGGGTCTTGTTCAAGGATGCAAGGGGGTGACAGAACACCAGCCTTACCAAGGGTGGTGATTTGGGTGTCCACACGCCCTGCATGGCTCAGTGGTTGCAGAGCCAGCTGCATCACTGTCAGCAAACCTCAAGCCTGCTTGTAATAAATGGTGTCCTAAATGTCATTTGGCCAGGGAGCAAAAATGGGTATGTGATAAAAGTTACCTCTGTCCCCTCTGAATATTGCTCATCGATGATGTGCTCACTTTTAAGCCAATTCTTTTACCAGCTGCTGCGAAGCACTCCCCAGCATCAGTCTGTTGCAAAACCCAACGCAAGCAGAGTGGAGCGTGTTTTACCACAGGCATTGCTCTCTGGCAAGAAGGGGACAAGCTCTAACCAAAAACTGCCTCTTCATTGCTGTGTCTTTTATCCATGTGCAATACCCACTGTATGGGAATGCTGAGGCTGTGAAACTGCAGCATGCAGAAAATTACATGTTAGCTACCTCCATTATAACAGGCTGTCATCTTTCAGCACAGAGCAGCCATTAATCATCCAACAATCATTCAGCCATCCTTTCGGTGAAGCATTAAACTGTGGCCTTTTCTGTTTGTCTCTGGTGATCATCCAGGTGGAAATTAGAAATCCCAGAGTGCTTTTCAAAGGGAACAGGGGCTAACCTGGGTGACCTTCAGTAATAAAAGAGAAAACCTGTTTCCATTGTCCACAGCTGTGTGTAAGCTATCACCAAGTACATAATAGGCGCCACATTTACCTACACAGTCACCACTTCTCCAGCATTTGACTCATTCATTTGTAGAGTGGTTTGGGACACCTTGAGTATGAAATATGCTTTGTGAAATCAAATTCCATTATCCTTTACAGCACATTGACAAGTATTTTCAACCAAAAATTTCACAGTGCCCCTGTGATTCAATTTAAAAGAATCTCCTCCTGGTGTAGCAATTTGAAGTAGTGCTTCACCTTTGTGCAGGGAAGTAAGTGCTCAGTACACCACAAAACATATGCAAATAATGGTGGGCAAAAGTCACTTAACATGGACAAATGTTTGTTGTTGGTTTCCCTCTCTTTTTTTTTGCTTAGATTGATTTTCTTTGTTGTTAAAATTATGATGCCCGTGTTCTCAGAGCTTCTAGACAAAAGACATTTAGGGACTTAGATAATCACTTTCTTAACTAGATTTTGATGTCATTTTCATACATTAGCTTAAAAGAATTACAACACAATTTAATCATAAATTCTGTTACTATAACTTATCCTTAAAAAATTGCACTTTACATTGAGCAAGTAATATTTTTCATGTTTCATTCACTAAAGGCCAATTCTGAAGACATTTTGATCCATAATCAGCAATGTCCTAAAGCATATTCAACTTTTCAGCACGATGGTGAAATTTAAAACTAGAAAAAGCAACGACAATGGAAGGCAGTTAAGTGTCTAACTCATTAGAATTGGGTAGAAATAAAGTGCCCAATTCCTTAATATTTTTATAGTTTCTAGCCAAGGGCATAAAAATATGAGCTCAGCGTTAGCCAGGTCCAGAAGAAGGGGCTGTGACCTGCAGAGGTCCTCTCTATCCTTTGCTCTTCTCCCATTCTATGTGTTCTGCTACCTGCTCACTTGACAGAATTTGCAGTACACCAATTGGTTTATAGGATTACAACAGATTTTGCACCATGGTCACTATGACATTATCTAAGTGACAAATAAGCTCACAGAGAAGCAATCAACGGGATTTTTACTGAGGCTGCAAAATTAATTTTTAGCAATGTTAAGTCATATAGGAAACAGGACGCACAAGCACAGCCACATGGAATGGGAATAAATATTGGCATAGGGGACATACCATTATGCATGCTTTGGACCATATATCTGAAAAATCTCACAACTACAGTTAGGCTGAGGCAGACAAAAATGTGTTGTCATTCCTTCTCAGTTTTTTTCAAATGTACAGATTACATGGACTGAATTAATTTCTAGTTGTTCCCTGATGTGCACTGGAAGGCAAGATGCTCATAGCAGAAGGTTCCACAATCGTGTGAATTTTGTGTACGTGCATATGCTTAACTTCATAGACCATGGACATGATTTTAGAAATCAACTATCATTAAGCTCTACCTAATCTGTGTATAAAGTTAGTAAAGTTAAGCACATGCATTTCCTGGGGAGGTAAACTTAGTTAAAGAGATGGAGAATAAGAAGAATATGAATGTGAGATGCAGATATTTAATTCATTTGGTAATACTGTTTCTACAAGCACTGAGCTTTCAAATATGTTCGATTATTTAAAATAGCACATTGGAAACCGCAATGAACAACAAAATGCATGAAGTCATGAAGAGGGCCAAGGTGAATTCAGCACAGAGACAGATGTACCTTAAACCACACTGGCCCAACAGCCCCCTGGTGTCAAAACTGCAAGTGTCCTGCCTGCAAAGAGCAAAAAAAAAGCACTGCTACTCCCACGCTTGATACATTGCTGGTTACTTGACCAATGATTTATATCAGGTGCCTAACGTATCCACTCTCAATTTTTCTGCAATTAAGGAGGGCAGGCCAGGCCAGTGACAAACGGTTTTCCTACAGCACTTTTGGCTTTAGCTATTATCCCTTAGATATCTTTAAACTAATTCATCTCTCTTTAGAATCCCAGGTTTGGGTTGATAAATCAAGTGAGACCTGTGTGTCCTGGGAGCTGATTACAGGGTCATTCCTCAGCAGAACTGTTTGACCATAGTTTCCCAACTTCATATTTTATCTAGCAGCTGGTGATGTATCATCACTAATCCAAATGCAAAGTATCAGGAAATAAAAGAAGGAGGCACTGTTTATAATAAATCACTGACAGGGAAAGCCTGACCTTTTCATTTCCTACAAGGTATTTCATTGTTAGACCACAGACAAACAGATTTTTTCATCTAGTGCTTAATATGCATCAGAAGAGAACAAAGGTTTATAAGAGAAGAAGAGGAGGCTACTACCTCCAACTAGAGGACACTTATCTTTCCATAGATCAAAAAGACAATGTCGTTAATAACACTCTTTTCTTAAGAATCCTTTATTCTTTTTAGTAGACCATAATTTAATGATAAAATGCACTCCCTACCTTTCATCCTAAAAGGAGATTCAAAGACTCTGTTAACTTTAAAATGCTTCTTTAAAAACGTGTGATTTTTAAGGCAAATGCTTATCTTTAAAAGCAAATATAAATGACTGGCACCATAATGATATATAAGAAGATAACATTGCTATTATTAATGCTCAAGCTTGACATGTATCAGCCATATGTTATTATTGGTAGAGCAATTGTGGCTGCAGATGGGAGCACTGTTAAGACCGGATGCAGTAACAAACACCTAATAAAAGGCTTCCTGTGTGAGGAGCTTCTGTTTCACCTTTCACACACAAAGGCTGGAAAACAGAGGTACAACATAGGATTAATCCAACACTTTTTTTCAAAAATAGCAAACAAACAAATAAATAAACAAAAAAGCCCAAACTAGTCTGTTCAACTGAGGTATCTCCTCAATCTGTCTCCCATAATCCTCCATCATGTAATGTGGTACACAACTGCGAGATTCCGCTCCCTGTCACATACAGCAACCAGACATTGTGTTAAAAATATGGAGGCTGTTGAAATGTCTGTTCCCTTCCCTCCTGTTGAATAGCAGGACCCACTACTAGAATGAGACATCAGCTATGTCTGCCTTTGCAGCCCGAAAGAATTCAAGCCATGGCTCTGTATGCCTCAGCACCAACAGATCCTAAACACTCCTTCATACACACTTATGCAACTACAACCATACAGAACCAACTCAGGATCATACCAGCAGGTCCCCTATACTGTCTCTTTCTCTGTAGAAAATCAAATAGTTGTGTGTATAGTCTAGAAGCTGGCTTCAGTTCCCTTGAAAACTGGTGAATTTCTGAGATTCTTTCTAAACAAGCTTAACTAGGAGCTTAGAAAACCTGAAGCCATCCATGCTTCATGTGTTACCAGGCAGAACATGAGCATTCAGCTTCATTAGCTGTAAAATACCTACTGCCAAATCACCCAAACGTGTACACAGCTTTTACCATTAGTGCTGGGATTCTTTGGGGTTTTTTTTCTCCATTCTCTTCCCTCCTCAGGAATCATACCAGAGAAGCTTCATTTGGGCCTCTAACAGACTTTTTCTTCTCGTATGTTCAGATGCTTTACTGCGGCCTACTTAGAGTCCCAATCTGGACACCAAGATTGCTGGCAGCTGGCGTCTCCAGTGGTACCAGCATCCTGAAAAGTGCAAGAGAAAAGCAGAGCAGTGGCTTTGCCCTATTATCAAGTCCCAGAGAGTATTCTAATCCTGAGGAAACATCAGCTTAGATTGCTCAACAATAAAAATGATATTGCAGCAAGCCCTGTGAGTGTTTCTGTTGTATAGTCTTCAACCTCACTCTCACAAACAGCTGCCATATCGTTACTGTTAAGCTGCACGTGGTTTTTTTAATTTGCCAGCATCCTAATGTATTTTACTATCATTAGCTGCTACTTCTCCTCTCACACAAAACAAGTTTAGAAAATCTATTTTACTAAGAGCTAGTATATCTAATTTGTACAAATTTGCTAAAGCTTGTCAGTCACACTAAAGCATTTAATCATCTGTGACATTAAACACTTTAAAACCTTTGGCACAGAGCGCTCCTGTTAAGAAAGTACTGTAATAGTATTCACTCGGCTGGCAACCCAGAAAAGAGCAGCAAAGAAATTAACTTGAACAAAATATTCATTCTTATGAAACTTCCACACTGGTCAAAGTTAGAAAATCATAGAATCATAGAATAGTTGGGGTTGGAAAGGACCTTAAAATCATCTAGTTCCAATCCCCCTGCCATGGGCAGGGACATCTCACACTAGATCACATCACCCAAGACTCCTTCCAGCCTGGCCTTCAACACCGCCAGAGATGGGGCATTTACCACTTCTTTGGGCAACCTGTTCCGGTGCCTCACCCCCCTTGTAATAAAGAACTTCTTCCTTATATCTAACCTAAACTTCCCTTGTTTAATTTAAACCCTATCACTACAGTCTCTGATGAAGAACCCCTCTCCAGCACCCTTGTAGGCCCTCATCATGCATTGGAAGGCTGCTATGAGGTCTTCACACAACCTTCTCTTCTCCAGACTGAACAGCCCAAATTTTTTCAGCCTGTCTTTGTGTGGGAGATGCTCCAGCCCCCTGATCATCCTTATGGCCTCCTCTGGACTTGCTCCAACAGCTCCATGTCCTTCTTATGTTGAGGACACCAGAACTGTGCACAGTGCTCCAAGTGGGGTCTCACAAGAGCAGAGTAAACGGGCAGGATCACCTCCTTCAACCTGCTGGTCCCACTTCTTTTGATGCAGCCCATTATCTTGGCCCAACATCTTGGATGTTCCTTCAAAGAACAGCTCCTTCCCATTTTGATGATTTGAGATGTTTCAGCTTCCTGCATACAGCAGCCATGTAGGCAGGCAGAAGCTATTACAAAGTCAATACTAGGGGGTTTTGTGTAATTGGAAGTCATCATTGCCCAGAAGGAAGAAAAAAAAAAAAACCAGAAAAAGAGTAGGATACTTCCTCTCTGCCTTTATATTACTACTGAGAAAAAAAACTGAACACTTAAATTACAGAAGTTACCTTAAGAGGAATAGCTTTTTGCCCTCCTATGCTGAATCTTCACTGCAGTCAGAATGGGTAGAAACTGTCATTTAATTTCACTCCTCTTCTCCTGCCTTCCCTTTAGAAAGGAAAAATAAATTGGAATTGTCAAATTTACTTCACTCCAAGATCCAGTCTCAAGGAACATCACTAAATATAATGAGACTCTGAATTAAAAAAGAATAAGCAAAAGTGAGTCCTACACTATGTTATTTAGTGCTAAGAGTGCAGCACTACATCTTCTCACTCAGGAGCAGCAAGCAGGTAGCTGTCTTGGTCCCCAGCCTAAAGCAGAGGGGAGAGCTCATGTGGGATCACAGAACAAGAGGGTGACATGCTGGTCCCAGAACATCAACCTTGGGGGTTCCTGAAAAATTAACACCTCTGTTCAGTGAGGTTACACTCTGGATTACAAGATTTATAGTGGTATGGCCCATTTTCTTTAAAATTAGAAAAAAAAAAAAATGTTAAAGAGGGGGTGTTAATTGCTGTAATTTCATATGCATAAAAATGCATCCTATGAAACACACTTTGAGGTTTGCACAGCTGCCTGTAGAGTACTATGAATCGTATGTAAATGCATTGAAGACAATATCCCTATAGCTTGGTTTATCCCTTTAATTTTCTTTATTCATGTGCACAGTTTCTATTGCTGTTCATGTATTAGAAAGGGAATAAGTTCCTTAATTTTCAAATCACAGTCTTATCCTCCATAAACTAGAATCTCTCCTTCTAATTCAATTGGACTCTCTGAGACTGTCTCCAATAGAAGGTGAATCAATCACTTCATGAAAGGCACCTCTACATGACTGTTATAAGAAAGTGACCCTTTTCTTTAAGCTTTAAACATGTGCAAGCTAAAAGAAGATATATTCAAGAAACATAGTAAGGAAAAAGAAAGTGCATGGTAATTTGCCAAATTCTAAGTTAGTTTAATTTGGGTGTTATTATACAAAGGCCAAGATAAGTGCGCATATTTCGTTTTAAAAAAATAGCAACTGTTCACATTTCCAATAAACTTAAAGGTAGCTTGAAAAGAGCTAATCTGAAACAGAAGCGTCTTTTACAAGGGAAATCCTCCTCTTTTGTCAGAGCTCTACATTCTTTATGGTAAAACATCTACTTTCTCCCCATTTTAGTTTTACTTCTGTAAAAGACAAACATCAGCTTTCTTTTGGTGAGGATGCTTGACAGTGTGATAAAATGAAGAGGCAGTGGCCAGACCGAGTAGGAATTGAGCATCTATGATTTCCACCAGCTCATGAACAAGTGACACAGAATGCAGTTAGCAGGCATGCAGCATGCTCACAGTGACTGACGGAGACACCAAACATGCAACACCCATTTCAGTCATACAACTGCCTGTGACAGAACAGTATGAATGATAACAGTTTTCATTGCTTCAAAAAGCAAATGGATGAATTCTTAGAAGAAAAAAATGTGCAACCAGCACTATTAAATTGAGAATTGCTTAGGAAACTCATGAAACAAACTCCTCATGATACTCATGGCAGACAGTATCTGAGAGAGATGCTGGGGAGACAGATCTCTGGCCTGATCAGGTATGGCAATTCTAACAGGGCTGCATGACCTGATTGCTTAGCTTGGACGCCACATACACGAGGGCCTGAGGCACTAACTTCATCCGTTTCCTCCATTCTCATTTCCAGCCTGGTGAAGATGAAAATCTGCTGCCCATCCCAGGTGTAAAACTGGGAGAGGCTGAACAACCCTGTGGTTGCCAGAGCCAGGAATGGAGAAACTAGCCCTGCATGTCTCTGCCAATTGCCCTGGAAAAGTATTCTCATCTTCTTCCCCTACAGCCCCAAAGCAAAATCAAATAATTTCAGGGCTGCCTACAGAGCACTCCTAAAACCTTGCTGGCAATTCCTTAAAGTGCTTCTGGTGAAGAAGTTCATGATTTTAATCCCCCACTCAAAGCCTGGTTTAATATCCTTTCTTTAAAAGCCTTTTTCTCTCCACAAAGAAGAGGTTTCCGTTTCCCTGTCAGGGACAGGCAGAAGTGTTTTGATACCCAGCAACTTCTCCCCAGCCTGCTGAGACTATCATTCTGTTTCTGCAGCACTCATGGTAGTGGTGGCGCTTCCCACTTTCCAGGATCCTGCAAGGGCAATTCCTCCACTCCAAAACACTTTCCTGAAATTATGAATAACGAATACTTGATCTTTTTCAGCACTACCACTACCTCATCTGTAGTGGTCCGAGGCCAAGCAAAGCAAGGCAATGTGAAATGTTATATTAGATTAATATAGCTGGAAAAATAGACAAGCTCTTTGGTGCATAAATCTCACTTTAGGCAACCTTGTGCATCCAAACTTCGTGTTTCTTCCTGATGGTTGTTCTAGTAGACCTGTCTTTTGGGAGTTACTTTGTTTTAATTTGTCAAACAATTCAGCAAGCTTGTCAAGAATTAATTAGTTGGCTCAGGCAAAAAAAAAGAGCAACAATCCCCCCCCTCTGTTTACAACAGGCCTGTACCAGCCTAGCTGCACTCGTATTGCTGCTGCCATTCATAAAATCTGTATTAATCTGCAGATTGCCTTTCCTCACAAAACTCCAACAGCTTTCAGTCTCCTCTGCTTCTCTGTTTGGCAAAGCAAAACTCAGGGAGCAAAAAAAATTATATGGTAATTAAATTCTCTCTCTGTTTTAAAGGGACAAGCAGTCCTTCTGTACTAATCTGCTCCTTGCATATTCAAGACAAATACAAGGGAATTAATATTGTGCAGTTTTTGCTAATGTATTAATTATAAATTGCTGGCTACCAAATGAAAAGTAGGAACAATGATACACAAGATATTATTAAAAACCATTTACAGTAACAGGAAGTTAACAATTTCTATCCAGAGGATTCTGCTATAGCAGATTGGATTACGCTGCAAAAGTAAAATCTCCAATATAATTCTCTAATTCTTCCTCCACCAATCCTTTCAAGATTAAGGAGGTTTTAAGTCATGGCAATTTGGAACGGGGGGGATCCAAACATGTTGGTACTCTTAGTACGAAGTAAAACCCAGAATTTTCCATAGGTAAACAGTGAAACTTAATTAACAGGTCAAACAAGTGATCTGAGGGATTTTTGTAGCACCTGTTTCCATAGTCACAGAGGGAATACTTACCGCAATATGTAACAGGACCCACAGTGACTATGGGCCAATCCCAATAGACTGGGTAAACTGATTGTCTGATTTTACTCTCAACACAGTTGCCCCTTCTCCATACGCTCTGATCTTAGTGATTTTTTTTTTCTTATCTGCCCCTGCAAAATGTGTCATAACTATGCAGAATTATTTTCATTTTTCAACTTTGATAAAATGGAATATTGTCCATCTGGGTGTGTTATTGCTCAGAACAAAAAGAGGACTGATGGTTGATAGAGGATGACACTAAAGTGTCACACCAGAAATATTTTTAGCTTAGCACATGTAGCATAGAAGATTATTGTTTTCATAGTGTATAACTCAAGATTTGGGATGGATTCATTTCATCCCACCTCTAGGATTCAGCTCTAGATTCACATTTAGACCCTTCCATCTCATTAGAAAAAGCAATGCAAATCCCTTGAGGCTGCAAATTTTGAGGTACTGGCTCTGCAGAACTGACAGCACAGCAGACTAAGCCAAGAAGTCTCACATCTCCTGACCTAGATCTACCCCTATGATACTGTAAGGGCCAGGATCAGCCATCATCAACTCTAGCATACAGAGAAAAATTTTCAGCTAATCATCAAAAGAGTTGAGAAGTCCAATTCTCAGCTTCTCATGGTTAAAGATCCTACATGAACATTGAAGTAAAGAAAAAACGCAGCAGCAGAAACAGGCATGTAATGAAGAGTCATGCAAGATCAGCACAGTTACGCCTTTTATAAGAATTATCTTTGTAAAAGTTGTGTGCACTGGCACTTTTACCTGATCAGATACTAATAGGCAAAAGGATTCTTGGTGGTTATCCAGTTTTTCACTTATTCACTAAGATTACTCCTGTTTACTTTGTACAGGTCTTGCTTGTACTGATCCCAGGATCAGACTCCAAGGAAAGTGCTCCAAAAGGCAGCACTGTACTGTGGCACTCATACATTTCATGGATAATGTTGTGCTGGATTATCTGTATTCTGTATGCACCTATGATGCAAATAAACTTTCGGCCTGGGCTATATCTCCCATATTGCAACAGGTCCTCATCATTTGGAAAAGAAGCATCATGCAAGATGTCTGACCAGGAGGTCTAGTCACTAAAGGAGTATGTGTAAATATGAAATAACGAAAAAGCAATTACTGTGAGACACTACTGCAGTTTTTTCTAACCAAAGGTTTCTGGGTCTCCCTCCCTTCCCACCCCCCCACCCCCCCCAGTGCTGACTTGTTTTAGAAACAAAATCAATATACTTGAAAGTCTACTTTTTTCCTCTCTAATTATAGATAGCCTGGAAAATTGCTTGCCTAATCAGTGCTTACAAAGATCCTTACATGTACAAATAATGCTACTGAAATCAAGAAAACATGAATGCTTTTATCTCAATATGACTGCCGTATTAGGCTCCCAATCAGTCAGTGCATAAAATAAAGACATATGGAATTAAGTTCATTGTGTTCAGTCAGTAACAAGCGAACTCAAATTAATTATGCAAACTTTAAAAAACACATTTAGGGATATGAATTGTGCAGAGAGGCACGTTTTGCACACTATCTGAATCTAGCTGAGAGAACACATAAAACATTAATTTCATTTTCTGCTATGTGCTCGTTTAGTACAATACACTCAGCCATAATGATGTAGCTAACAATTTTATGGTCTTGTATGATTCATGCTGCAAAGGATACCATGCCATACTGAAACCTTTTTATTATCAATCACTGGGAAACACAACCTTGAAGACTGGCATTAATTAAGGGTATAAGGATTTACAAATGCTCCTACTTCATTCTCTAAATATAAATATTCATAGAAGTATCTATGGATCACCTCTAGAAGTAAAAATTGATCTTGGAAAATGAGAAGTTGTAAGGGAAATAGAAACATAATTATAAAAGGCTGTCTTCAAACCTTACAACTTGAATACTTTACAATAATCATTCTCCCTTTTTTGTAAAAAAAATACCAGAATAATTATGGAAAAACAAAAAAGATGACCACAAACATAGATTCCTTATTAAAATCAGTTTTAAAAATAAAAATCATTACATTTCTATGCACTTTCTTCTTTTTCTTTACCACCAGTTTTTCCGTGGGTTCTTTGTGGTCTGTTTCTAAGTCCAGAAAGCCTGTTGGATATGCACCTATCATATGTGCTTTTATATCTCCATTGTCTTATGTTCATATCAAGATTGCTGTCACTTCTACTTTTACATCTTCCTGAACAAGTCTTAAAGTTTTTTTCTACATGTAGTCCCAAGCTGGGCATTAGCCATAACTACAGTAGTTGTTTTTCATTTGTATTTCTATTCCCAATTCTCTATGTGTAAGCAGTTATAGTAAATGCATGCACACTGAAATAAGCATACATAACTAAATGTATTACTTGCTTAAAAAACACAGTATTTGTTTTAACTTTTATTATTCCAAAGCACACTAATATATACATGAAAAAATTACATATATAGCAATAAGAAACATAAAAGAACTGGTTCCATCTCAGCTAAGGTATGGATAAATAATTCATTTCTTAAAAAAAAGATAAAGTACTGCATATAAAAAGATTGGCAGCAACTACTGATGCCTGTGGTAAGAAAAGCATTTCTGCAAAGAGTCTATACCTCATTAGACTGAGGTAAGACAAACCCTTTAGTAACTACAGATCTGAAGAAAGCACAGAAATTCAAAGATTTCCTAGCTTTAAACACAAACAGAAAACTAGGTTTCAACTACACTATTTTCTAGGTCATCAAGAAACAGATGTTTTTCATCTAACATTTCCATAAGTAAATAAAACTGCTCCTGCTGATAAACTTTCAGGCAAAATGACTGAAAACAACTGTTCTGAAGATAAAGTGAGCAATCTGAACTTGCCCACACTTGAGTTCTCCAAGTTTAAAATCTGCCAGCTAACAACTGGCAAAGAACATGATAAAAATCAAACCAAATTGACTTATTAGTTCCTTTGATTTTTTTTTCTCCTCTTTTAATGGTGTTGACAAGACTAGTAGATGATGCAAAAATATCTTTCTGTCTGTTGAAACCCCTTGTTGATCTACTTGTCTTTACTATTTTGTTCCAACAAGCATATCCCAGCTTCTGGAATTCATCAGCCTAAAACATTATTTAGTCTTTTCTACCTTCAGATCAGCTCTTATTAACCTGAACCATTCAGTGAATAATGTCTATTCTTGTACAGCCTGTGATTAAAATAGAACTGTATTCAGGGCTTTCATGTATGAATTCTGCTTGGGAGAAAAATTGCTATGCTGCTGGACAACACATTTGAATTTTCTTCCTTATCACCATTATTTATTATTTTTATTAGCTAATATTGTTCTACGCCTAATTGTGGGTAATTAGATGATGAGTTGTCAGCACAATCCATTCACTTAGAAGCCTCTACATTTAATTAACTCAAGATAATTTTGAACACTTAAATGTCAAAACAACATTTAGAAAAGAGAACATTTACATGTTGTTCATTGAACAGTACATTATAGAATGTGACTTAAAGAACCAAAGGTTTCAGTGTGATGGCAACTCTCAAATTCTGCTTGTAGAGAGACTAAATTTGCTAGACGTTTTGACATAATGGCTTAGGGCTTAGCTGGTCACCTGTTACAAAGCTTCAGGGCTGATGGCAGCATACAAGACACTATGGGGCTTGGTGAATAACGTAAAAACACCCTTACCAAAACTAGCATGTAGGAAGCCTTCTGCAAACTCAACCTCCATCCATTTTAACGGGTAAAGCATGAGGATGGTTCCTCTCAACAGAAAATGGGAAAGAATGATAGAAACAAAACCATCATCAACATGACCAGTTAGCACAGTTTTCTGTTTCTGGCAATAGCCTCAGTTTCCTTCTCCTCAAGGAAGAACTTCTCCTCCTGTCATGGTTTTGAAAAGATACCTGAGAACATCTTCTTTTCCTCAGACTACACTGATCTTGCAGAATACTGAGCCCAGGCTGGTCAATTCTAGGGGTTAATCCTTATTCCTACAGTGACTAATTGTAAGAGTTTTCATAACAGAAAACCCGCCACAGGGCAACTGGGATGTTCAAGGTAGTATTTGATGGGAAGTTATCTTTTCTTCTTATCAACAGGACTTCTGGAAGGAGGCTTGGAAAAGCTTGTGAGCTTCATGCCTTGCTCACAGCCAACTAGATCACTAGATGAAGGTAGATTCTTGCACTGTGAGCTTCAAGGTTACACATTAACAAATGATTGCCTTTGCCATGACTGAAAAAGTGCTGCTGTAAGAGATTCCTCTCCTGAAGATTCAGGGTTGATGGGATCTAACTTGCTGTATCAAAGTTTCAAACTGTTCTCCAGGGTCAGTGTTTCTGGTATTGGGAAGGGCTTTCTATAACATAATCTTAAGATGGTTATCTTTCAGCTGATACTTTTGTTTGCTTAAATTTCTCACAAAATCCCCGTGGCCATCCGAATGCAGCTTTATAATATTGAACAAAGCAGCAAAACAAAAAACCAAGTCACCAAGTATATTTCCAGCACTAAGTCAAGTCATAAATATTTCAATTCACATGGCATTTGCTCTTTCACATCTCTGAAAGTTCTCCTACTTTCCTCTCTGACAAGCTGTCATTGTTTCTAGTAACGCATTTTTGTTTCAGTGTTGGGAGACTTTTCATTACCTTCTGTATCAGAAGAACTGTTTTCTACAGTACACATCACAAATGCCTGAGTGAAAGAACAGCATCTGCTTGCTTTAGTACCAAAGTTAGAATTTGAGAGTCAGCACAAATGACAATAAAAAGAAAATACTGAGAATTTGGGGTGTCTCATACCTAGTAGACAGAATAACTTTAAGGCCGATAAAATAAACACAATTTCCTTCTGTTGTACAGTAGGCATTATTCATTACCAGTATGGTTTTGTTGTGGCTGAGCTGTGTTTTGGTACTGAACATCAACAACATGACAGAAATGTTTCAGCCTTTATATTCTTTTTCTACAAATGTGAATGTAACAGCAAACCCAAGTGACAGGTACTCCCACACATCCTGGTGTTCAATCAGTAAGCACAGGTTGAACAGCATGGGGCCTAGATGAAGCCGCGTAAGCCAGTACCTATTAGCTGCTTCCTTTGATTCTCCTGCTACTGCTCAGGCAGAGTGCAGGACACTGCATTAAAAACAGACAAAAAGATATCCTAAATAAAAGGTCAATAAGGTAGTCTGGAAACTTTTTCTCTTTCACTTTCTGATTTTTAAAACAACCAGTCCTATAAAGATCTCAATGGTTTTTCTATGCCTGAAAGATAATTCAAGATTTATGTAGAGTTTGAGAAAGTTAAAAAAAATGCAGCATGCAGTGTAGCATTTTGGAGCTGCTCATACACGACTGAGAGGTGAAGAAGTAATCATCATGAATGCCTTTTCCTGCTCTTATTCTTTCTCTCTGTTCCTAAATTCCTTTCTATTCCCACCTGTAAGACACAATTTTCAATGCTAACTTCATGTTATAAAGATTCTGCTAGGCTCTGCTGGTACTGGGGATGTCACTTCTGCCTTTCCCAAAACTAACAATTCTTCCCATATTATTTTCATCTCCTACCAGTGCCTAGAATAAGCTGGGTCAGTGAGATAAGTTTGCAGCTATGAAGTTGATGACTGCATTTCTCTTCCTCATGACAGCTGTGTTCCAGACTCTTACATGAAAATCCACTATTTGTCAAATGAATGAATTTAGAAAGTTGAAGTGCATGTGCTACAAGCTGAGTGAGTTTGTATGTACATACATGAACATATATAGAAGAAGTCTTGGGCAACCCAGTAAAGTTTCTTACTGTGCGCTCTTTGAAGCTCTATGCTGTAGAGTTATACACACCAAAAGCTGAACCTTCAGTAAGAGACTGAAATAAATTAAAAATAAGCAACAAGAAATTCCTAGAGGCTAGTATGTGTCTTGGAGAGCCTCAAATGGCCAATGAATTTCAGCTTGCACAGTGGCTGTGCCATAATTGCACGGTTATGAACTTTTACTAGTTGATTGCTCCCTTCCAGCCTGCTCATTTTTTAAATCATCACTGGCCTGTCTCTGCTTGCACCGAAGCCACTGGCTATGCTCCAGCTACTGCTCCTGACACATGGGGCAGGACTGCAACCCACATTGCATGCTGCAAGCAGAGGAAGGATCTGTGAAGAAAGAGGTCCTGCTGCTTTCATTGAAAAGTCCCCACCTAAAATACTCTCTGTTTCCACTGAGAGTGTCCTGGATGCGAATGTATTTCCTAAGTGGGTTTTCTGGAAATTGTTCATAGAGAACTACAAAGGGATTTCCCAAACCACAAGAAAATCAACCTACATCTGAGTTGGTCGTAATGGTGCAAGTTTGACAGAGTCAGGGTAACAGAAAATCTCCCTCAATTTTGAGGCATGTTTGAACAGCACTGGCTGCATTTCTCTAACACCAACATATTTGAATGAAATACTGCTTTAAGCAGTCACCTTCTTCTTCATTAAGAGAGACATGGAGTCCTGATCTTGGCTAAAATATTTTGAATCTCTCAGAATATAACCACATGCATAAGTAATAACTGGGGATATGTTTTAGCAGTCCCCCCATCTCTGTGAAGTATATGTAAGTGGCATCAAAGTACTGGATATTGCTGTTCTCCAATACTTACGTAAATCATTACTGTTTTGGACAAAGTTCTCTATGTTAGCACTAACATTTGTGGCTTGCAAAAGGCATTTTTCTATGCTTACACTTGGCATTCCTACTGGAATTATAATACTGAGAAATCATCACAGCCATCTGAAGGGGCTTGTGCATGAAGTCACTGCTCCCTTAAACAGTTTTTAAGCCTGAATGACTAATGGTCTTTTTCAAGGATGACTAGATTTATGAATCTTCCCTGTGAACTCAATGCTCCCATGAAGCCAAGAAACCTTTCATTAAAACATAGCAATATAGTTACATTTTAGTCTCAATACTAGCAAAACCTGAGATTTCTACAGAGTAGAATACTTCCAGAAGATCAAACTGCAAAGAAAAGCAAACCAGGAATGATTAAGAATCATAGTAATCTCACAGAAAACTGGTACTGCGGTTCCAAAAATAAATTCCAGTCCCAAACCTACCCTTCCATTCCTACAATCAAATACAGGTGCAGCTGTAAAACCATAATCAATGGCGGATACACACAAATGTGTGACTGTCCGATTTGCAAACAAAGGATGTACATGTCACTAGCATGGACAGCCATGTCTTCACTTCAAAGAGTTCAGTACTGTTCTTTGGCAGGCAAAAACATACATGTGTTTAGGAGGCTCAACAGTGCAAGAAACCATCATACACTAACTAATCAAAATCCAGCTGATGCTTTCTTTGAAAATTTGGCCCTAAATATTAAGCAGTGCCCGGGGGCTGATTAAAATTGACCTCTCCAGGGCATAAACCATGAAACTTAAGAAAACAAGCTGAAGAAACAGAAGCAAAGACTGCTGTTCTCTGCATCTTTATTGGTATGAAAATTCTTAAGACGCCAAATAAGGGGGGGTGCTTGAGGGGAGACGTTAATATCTGAGGAGAGAGATCAAAAGCAGTTAACGTTCCTGGCACTGCATTGTGCCATGTGTATCTTTATACACTTAAACTTACAGTAAAAAAAAAAAAAAAAAAAAAAAAGGTGGGGGGAAAAGAAACATTTCTTTGTTAAATCAAATATTGCCACATGTTACTCATTTTAAGTTTGCTGTCCTAAGATCCAACTTAATTTAGTCTGCATTGAACATTTCTGATCTGAACATTTAATGTGGCAATGTTTTGCTCTGCCAGGAATATTATCTGAATGTTAAACATGAACTCAATTTATTTGTCAGAATATGGCAAGCATGATACCAAAGGTCATTTTGTTTATATTGTCCTCTAGCTCCATAACTTACAGCCTGTTCCTTTCATCTTCAAACCTCAAAACACTCAACAATATTGGATGTTACAGCGGGGTAAGAGAACTGGACTCACCCTTTCCTTTTTCTTTTTTTTTTTTTTTTTTCTTTTCAGCCTTTTTATTTAAAACTAGGGGGAGGGAACAGCCTTGTTCAGCAGCAAGGAATAGCACAGAAAACATGCAACACATCTGCTACATTATGAACTGGTAACAGATACACAAGACAAACTTGCCTTGATATGAAGGATGTGTAAGAAGAGGTATGCATTACACCTTAATATTCACAATGCAATTATAGCTTTTTGATTAAGTGCTGATCTCAGTCACATCAGTATAAAACCACAACAACCACATACACATTTTTCTTACAAAACATGGCCACAAAGTCTTCACAGAACCTGTGAGCCAAATTCTGATATTAATTACACTAGCAGAACTTTGTAGTACTATCACATGCATATGCAGCTCCACTGTTCAAAACTCCACCTACAACAGCAGCAAGATTAGCTTAGAAACTGGTACCTATTCCTTAGAAAGCATCATATGTTGCTCATATTATTAAAGATGATTCCATCACTGAAAATGTTTGCTCCTACTCCCCTCAACACCTAAAGGCAGCTTGAACAAAAAAGAACTGAACCACACACACAAATAAAAAGATAGATGAAAGAAATGTGAACAGGAGCACCTATTTCAACATAAACAAAACTATTCACTTCCTGAAGTGACAGAAATGTATTTCCATTCTTTACTATTCCTCATTACTTCTAAAGAATTATTACAGCAGATTCCACCCCACCTGCTGATAATTCAGTGTTAGTTTATCACTCAGTTTGTTCAGATGTAAAATTTTCTTTGGCTTTATTGAAGAGCCATTTCCCTGCTATCATATTGAATTGACAGCGCTTTCACACACTTGCGTATTGGCTATCACAAAAGAAATGCTCATCTGCTAATGCACTATCAATAAAATCTGAAGAAACAAAATTGATTATTGGTGCTTAGGCTTTTTAAATCCAGTCCATAGAAACATTCAATATTATTGATACTTCCCATCAAAACACTCCTCCGTGCACTTGTAAAGGGGAGACTGAAGAAAATGAAATGTCTCAAACTTTAGCAGAAGGAGCACCTTTACAGAAAACCCAGAGCAAAACACCCTTAATGCCAAAAAGAGCCACATCCAGAAACATTGCACTGAGGGAAGCCTGAAGAAGTTCAAGAAGTTCAGAAGTTCAAGAAGACCAAATCCAGCGTAAGGCCCTTTCCAAAATCTCAGCATCCCATCTAAGTGTGGGGCTGATCCAGAAAGGCATTTTCATGACAGTGGGATTTTCTAAAACTTGAAGCAATGGACTTATTCAGAGTTTAATGACAAGCCTGCCAAAAGCATTAGGCTTCAGACTAATTCTGCGTTCACTGAAGTCAGCTGTAATCTTACCTTTGATTTCAGTGATGGCAGAATCAACCCTTAATCCTCCCTAAAGCATACACCTATAGTGACAATTTAGAGCATTAAGGTTGTATTTAAAGTGTGTGTATTAGTAGGTCCTATAGTTCTATTTCTCCTCAATCATATATATATTATGCAAGTAGTTAGTGACCTCAGCAGTTCGGTCTATTCCATTTTAAATTTCACAGATACAGCCACCTTAAGTCTAATGATTTCAAGGATTATTATTTTTTTCTAAGTGACAGACAGCCATACACAAGTGCGTTAATTGACAGAGTACCTTACTTACCTCCATAATGCATTCTTATGTTTTATATACAGGTAAGCTTCAAGAGTGCATTTCTTAATCCAATGAAATATTTATTAGATCTGAGGTCTAAAGTGTACATATTCAATTTTTTATGCACACTTTACATGATTCATGAAATTCACCCATAATGTGAGTTCTTTTCATTAAATTTTGTTTTTATGTATCATTGTTACCCTTTTTTTACAACCAGATTTATATTGAACTGACAAATATCATTCAGGTATCTGTGAACAAAATAGTTTTTACCTTTTGATAGAGATCATGATGCTCTGGCACCTGTGGTAGATTTCTCTGTAAACAAACAAAAAAGAAATAAATCCAGGATAATACTAAATTTGCAGTGAAGCACAGTGCTTTACATTACATGAGTTAGTTTATTGAGAGTTTCTTCATGAATACAAAATGGTCAGTGCTATGTGGAATAAGAGACATTAAAAAGAATATACTGAATGTATATAGAAATGTACAGTCTCACTTAACCCGAACTGGAATTTCAATTGAACATTGTTAGATTTCCAATCAAAAACATCTAAAAGGTTAGAATCATAGAATCTCATAGAACAGTTAGGGTTGGAAAGGACCTTCAGATCATCAGTTCCAACTCCCCTGGCATGGGCAGGGACACCTCACACTAAATCATGTCACCCAAGGCTGTGTCCAACCTGGCCTTGAACACCACCAGAGATGGAGCATTCACAACTTCCTTGGGGTTAGCTGGATTTTCAATAAAAAGTACACTCTTGTAAAACAAAACTTCAATTTGCATCACAAACACAGGGAGCATAATTTACGGGTGAGGGACAGTTTGAGACATATGTCTATTAGGGTTTGTGTTGGGATTTTGGTGTTTGTTTTTACTTGTAGCTCTGCTGCAATGTAGGTAACACACAGGCTTTTGTCATCATTTTGCAAAATACAGCATGGAGGGTAGACATATGGGAGCTATCTCACACACAGCATACAGGACTGTGAGTTCTGTTGCCCAAGCAGCAGTAACTGATTCTGGTTGGTTTGAGCTGCCTATGGCTCCATGTCCTTCCACGCTGCTCAATGCCTTCCAGCTCCGTCAGTGAGGTTACTGGGAAGGGCCCTCCAGCATACAATAGATATTCCTTTGGCTGTCTCTAGAACCAACTACCCAAAACTTCGTAAACATGGGCTTGAATTGAAAGTCACAACAGTCAGGAACCCATTTTATTATTCTAGAAAATAAGCAAATATGTCAACACACTTATACCTTGAAAAATCAAAGAAATTTCACACAGTTCAGCCAGCACTGTTAAGAGTGCAAAGCATTTATTTCTATAACTCACTAAGAGGTAGCTGACATCCCACCTTAGCCCTTCTGTACTATTGTCTTTTTTGTCTTTTTGGATACACAAGGCTTGGTTCTGCATGCTAAACACATCTTTGTGGTACTGTCAACTCATACTGACTCAGTGGGAGACAAGAGCTTGGCACTGTGTATAATCTAGCCCTCAAAAATTCAAGTAATGAAGAGTTTACAATGTTGTTTTTCAAACTGCTGAACAGCATAAGACTGCTGATATTGCATTACAGTGTCACAAAATCAGAGGGAAAATGCTTTAACTTTCTAAATCATTTGAGGCACCACATTGTACTACTTAATGCTAACTGCACATTGTATTTGTTTTTATTAAGAGAAGGAATACTTTTAAGTACTAACCCCAGCAACTGACCCTTTACAAGAACTAATTCCTCAACTAACATTTGAATCACTTTTTCTTTCCTTTGATTTCAATGAGCGGAAAAGAAAATCCAAACATCATCCTTCTTTCCTTCATAGCTAAGATCAACATTTGCTCAAACGTGAGTTATAGACAGAAGACAGAATTTCTCTCCCAAAAATGGGTGTAGAAAACATCTCTTGGGCTACAAGTTTAATTGAAATTCAAAACCAGCAAAAGAATCCTGTCTTTTAATACTAATTCCTATAGTTATGCTTAATGTACACATATCTATATGCACAGTGTATATAGTTTTACATGTTTATTTATATTTTTCACTTTTAGTAGTGAAGTGGTTGAGATCAGGATTTTATTTTTCCTTGAAAAAGTTATTGTCACGAATAGTAGAAAATATTCCTGCAATAATTCCAGTGACAGGACTACCTATGTAGTCAGTGATTTGAGCTCTGTTTACAGTCCAGAAAATGTATGCTATTTTTGCAATTAAGATGCAATAAAAAGAAGAGACTTGCTTAACGGCTGAAACCACAGTAAACACTAAGGTCAACTACTTACAGTACAGAAAGTGACTGCAAGATTAGTTTTCCTTAAAGTTTTCCTCTCGAATCTTGTAATCTGGCATGCCAAGCAATACATCCACTTTCGAGAAAAGCATCCAAAACACAAGATTTTTCAGATATGGAACATCACTAAGCCTTCAGAAACACAGTCTAATACTATTTTTAGTTACCTTGTTAGGTTAGCTACAGCTCCTACGGACACTTTAAAAAAAAAAAAAAACAAAAAACCACCAAACCTAATTGTTCAGTGGTTTCATTTCTCCACTTGGTCAGGATTTCCTAAACTTGTAAAAAACCTTCTTGTTATCTCTAGCAACTGGCCATAAACTTGCTGGCTTTCAATACCTAAGGGAATACCCTCACCCTCAGGAACAAGAAATATTATTTGGACATCAAGATTACCCTGAACCTCTAACCAGAGAGAAGAAAACTACAGAAGCCTGGAAAAAAAAGCATTCCTCAAGCTGAGCATGCATGCCTGTGGCTGGGCTAAATCTTTTGTTTCACTCTTCTGGAATTCTTTCCTGAATTAAAAAATATCAGTGTTGATAGCTCAGTCTCCAGGAAACTCTGTCACTTACGCCATCAGACAAAACTGACCGTGATTTCCTCTTGCAGCTCTCATTAGTGAGGCCAAAGGTGGGAACAGAAGCTGACTTCCTCTTTCTCTCTCAGGAGAGGATCATCACAGAGGTGTCCTGGGTCGGAGGATACAGACTTATTAGCCTAGTGTATGAGACATAGTTTAGATTCATTTAGAAAAACTAACAAATCCAACAAGAGATGCTGCCACCCTCTTGCTAGTTCAAAGCAAAAAAGCACTTAAACAATTCGTAGTTTATAACAAGGCAGATCACAAAGAATAAAAGAAAATAAATGTTACATAAATCATGTAATCTCTTTCCCAATGCAGTTCATTAAGAGCTTCAAGAATAAATCAAAATAACATTATCAAAAAAAAAAAAGACAGAAAGCTGAGATAATTAGATTTGTAAAGCCAACTTATTGTGTTAGCATTCCAAGACGCCTTGAAAAGCACACCAACAATTTTTTAGCTAAAAGCATTACTAGAGAGAATCCTTTCCCTTTGAAAAACAGCTTAGCATATAAGTAGCCTATTCAGAGTGACTCCACATACTGCTCCACGCTACTTTTTCTCTTTCCCAATTTTAAAAGCAAATGCATGGTATGTTCGGCTAAGTATCCAGGGTAACAAAACTGAAGAGCTGAGTGTCTGAAGTTACCAGGGCACAGAAACTGTGGGCAGGCCACATTCCTTTTACAGCAACCAGGAAGGCAGGGGAGCTCAGATTTTATGCTTTCACTTATCCTAGGGAAGGGAAACACGCAGTGAGTGAAACCTGCTGGACTCAACACTTACTCACAGCCCTGGAGACCAGGGATCTGGTTTGGGGTTTTTGTACTTTAAAGCCATAGTAGATTCTTACGAGTTCAGTAGAGCTGTGAGGAACAGCAACTGAAATATGCCCCAATAAGCAGCTACATACTTTAATAAGTTGCTACATCCTGTACACTATATAATATTTATATGTCTTAACATTTTTTAACTTCTCAGAAATTTCTACCAATGAAAATTTTAGCAATTTGCCTGTGTCCGCCCAAAGCTTCTTTCATATTTGCCTGCAAAAAAGATCTTTTTTTTTTTTTCTGAAAAGCTACTAGCATAGTCTATGAACACTAGCATTTTTTTTCTGGGCTTGAAAATCACAGGCACTTTCTAAGGCCAAAGTTCCTCTTGTAGTTTACAAATGAAAGACAGGAGACAACCCAGGAAATGTGAGTGGAGCAGAAAGGTGTGTCAAAGTCTCCCCAGATTTATGTTGTGAATTTGTATGGAACACAACAGAAATATCCCTCACTCCAAGACAAATACTTCAGTTTTTATTGAAGTGAAATCATTAAGTCACTAGACTAAATCCTAGTTTCAGTTAAGACTTTGTATGCCTAAAGTCTTACGTAAATGCTGGAGAAAGTGCAGAAGTTCACCTTGAAATTTAATTTCTCCCTTTGTAGACAGAATTTCCAGGAACAAAATGAAGCAGGGTGGTGATGCTAATGGTCATGAGAATCTGAGTATTTTCACTGCATATATAAAGAAACCTTCAAGCCTGAAGTAGCATTTAATATGGACATCTATATGTACAGGATTGCAGCCTTCTTCACTTTGTGTAAGACCCCCAGGTAGGGGTTCCACTCAGCCAGTGCATCATGTACACAGGTTCCTCACACACATAGAAATCACCAGTACATCTTCCAGGATTGCAAACTTTATCCCAAAAGGTCAACTAGTCTTATACAAATCATTACAACATCAGCTCAACTTTCAGATACTAGAAAGAAAGGTAGGTAGAAGCAATGATCCAGAACCTGGGCTGACATGTCAACCTATAAGTTCAGAAACTACTCAGGGACCACTGGTAAATCCCCGGTGTTTTTGTCTACCTTGTCTGTAAGGTGAAATAATACTACTGCTATTTCACAAAACTGAAAAGAGAAATATTACAAATATGGGACATTGGAAATTATCTAATATTCACAAGATATAAAATAGTAAGAAAATATAGTATGCAAAGTCTGCAAACCCAATTAGAACAAACAGAGCCAGGTAAGCAGATAGAAAATGTTATTTAGACTAGAAAAGGCATCAGTAAGTTCTTCTCTAGAAATAAACTATAGTCACAAGCCTTCCTTTGTGGAAAAGAATAGCAGACAGGCAAATAATAAAATGTGTCAATCAAACCCAAAACAAAACTAAAACCACTTCAGCAAGTTAAAGATGTCAAGTCCTTCATTTCAACCTATTAATGATTCTACAAAGTCTCCAAAAACACAATCCAGAGACAGACATTTGCACAGCATTCTGTGGAGCAAGCTATTTTATAGTTCAAGAGCAAGGTGATTAAAAAAACCCTACCTTTGTCATGTGTAGTCTTGAAGCATGCACGAGAATACTGTTTCTGATATTGTGTTGGAAATAAAGCCCCAGTAGTGACAAATGAAGGCAAGACCCAGCAGGTACAGCAGAGCAGGCTAGCATGTGTCCTGCTTTAAAGTAATGGTGTTATGCTTTGTTAGTTGCCTTTGTACATTACAAAATTCTGAGTAACTGGAGTTGCTCTTTACTGTTGCAGAGTAAGTTCGTACTTTTCAGATGTCAAGTTTAACAGAATAAATCTGTCATGCAAGTTAGCCAAATAATACAAGAATCAACCATTTTTAAGCACAGGGCTAGCAAGAGCTGACATTGAAGGATCAAGCTCACAAGCCTTGCTCACAAGCATTCAGCTACCTGCAGATAACTCCGAAAGCATTCACTAACTGAAAATTGCTGTTTGGGTAGTAAGTATTAGTCTCTTGGATTTTAATCTAACCAATGAGCAGAAAAATCACCATATGATTTAGATGACCAACTATTTACAGGCAAGAACTACCCATTAAATGATATTTATAGTCATTCATTAATAATCCACAGCCTGAACTTTGTTCTCTAACTATATTGCAGATACTTACAAGATTATGAATACAACTGTAGAAATCAAAATGATACATGATGGAGGAAATATGATAAATGCATCATATAAATCACATGAAATATATAAATTGACTATCAGTAAGCACAACCCTATATTTAGCAGTCAAAATTATTGCTCCTTTTGTACTTTTATGAGAAAGTGTCTCCCAACACTTTTGCATATTTCTTCATTTTACAGACTGAATCTGTGACAGATGATACAATTTCCTGGAGCAAAACACAACAGTGGAGCCAGGGATGAACCCAGATGTCTTAATTTTCAATGCAGGAATTATTCCAGATTTCATTCCTTCATTCAATGCCGAAGATGGATGTTACAAAAATAATTTACATTGCTTTCGATTTATTTTTTGGATTTTAGTAAACGGTCTTTTTTACTTGGTAAGTGAAATGAATACAATGTAGTCCTTGAAATAAATTCTGCCATTGAAATTATGCTTGGAAAAAGGAAGTCTAACCTGTTATTTGCACAGGCAATGAAAACAAACTTCAAAATAGCAAATTTCAGCAAAATAAATTAGAAGAGTTCAACCAGTCAATTTTTCTGCTTGAAAGATCAGTTTTGAACCTCTGACTTTCCTCACAGGATACAGAAGGAACATGTTTTCAAGAATATTATTGCCCATTATGGACGTACCAATACTTGCATTGATATCTT
>NC_137742.1:87711246-87772246 GCF_963264785.1 Psittacula echo | reverse complement strand
TAAAGAGACAGAAATTTGCCTGTCCTGACCCACTAAGCAGCACTGAAGGAGCATGACATTCCCCATGAGTGCTTAGTACAGACAAGATAAAATAAGCCAGAAGCCAGCAGCACCCAAAGCATTATCCAGCTACAGGATGGAGGCACAGAGGACTAGACCCTGGACGCAGGTACAGAAGCAGAATTTGTGACTTTTGGAGGTGTAAGGAGTGCAGGATATTACATTGTCCCCAGCCAGCGGGAGTCAGGCTGCCTCTGTCACACTCCTAAGTCAAAATCATAGAATGATAGAATCATAGAATAGTTAGGGTTGGAAAGGACCTTAAGATCATCTAGTTCCAACCCCCCTGCCATGGGCAGGGACACCTCACACTAAACCATGTCACCCAAGGCTTCGTCCAACCTCGCCTTGAACACCACCAGAGATGCAGCATTCACAACTTCCCTGGGCAACCCATTCCAGTGCTTCACCACCCTCTCAGTAAAGAATTTCTTCCTTAGATCCAATCTAAACTTCCCCTGTTCAAGTTTGAACCCATTACCCCTTGTCTTGTCACAACAGTCCCTGATGAAGAGTCCATCCCCAGCGTCCTTGTAGGCTCCCTTCAGATACTGGAAGGCTCCTATGAGGTCTCCACGCAGCCTTCTCTTCTCCAGGCTGAACAGCCCCGACTTTCTCAGCCTATCTTCATACAGGAGATGCTCCAGTCTCCTGATCATCCTCGTGGCCCTCCTCTGGACTTGTTCCAACAGTTCCGTGTACTTTCTATGTTGAGGACACCAGAACTGCACACAATACTCCAAGTGAGTAATACCTCAAGCCAGCCTCCTTCCTCACTTCCCCAGTCATGGGTAATACCCTTTAAGACATAATTTAAACTGTGTGGTTGCTTCCACAAGAAGCCAATTCTCTGGATGGTTCCTTGAAAAACATATGCAAGACTATAATCCAGATGACACTGAGACTTTTCAGCCTCTTGAGGTTAACTTCAATACGTAAGTAGTTCCCATTAAAATACTGACAGCATTAAATATTGTACACTGACAAATGCATCCTCCATTGAAATTATATCTAGTAAAAAGAAAGACCATACATGCTCAGCCTGAAGTTTCTGGGCTTATAGATCCTTTGTAACTAAAAGCAAACTCTCTTTTAGTCTCTAAAGTATTAAAGAAACTGGCTGAAGTTTTACGTTATTGTAAACTTCTTTTCCATAAGTAATGACTTACTGCATCATTTTTAAATTGCCACAGTATGTCACTGTCTGAAGTAGCTTGTTCATGTCTGTCTCTTATTGTATACTCTTGATCACTGAGATACCACGTTTGGAGGGGGTGGGGGGAAAAGCTGGTTAGTTTTAGCTAGTGCAAAGCTTGAATCAAGCCAGAACACTGCTACAGGATGGTGTTCCTTCATTGAGAATAAACTACTCATTCACACATTTCACAGTCTATCACAGTCGTCTTCCCCCAGCTTCTCAGTACTAAGTGAAATACGTCATCACCTAACAGCTTGGAAAATGGCACCTTCTACTAAAAGAAGTCTGGAAAAGGTTAAATTGACTTCTTCTGCAGCTTTTATCTGTTCTGTTTACTTTATGTGGACATGAGGTCAGAGCTTCAACAGCAACATCAGACACTGATCCAAGAAACAATGCGGCTGAAACTGAGGTGAGCAATGTGTGTGTGCAAGGGTTAAATTCCAACTAAAATTAGACTGCAAAAATGAGCTTGATAATATTCAGTTGAAAAACTCCTGAGAACTGAACAATGACAAGTTTGCATAGCCCTGGCCTCTACTTACAGACTCCCAAGCCATTCCTCTCTGCATCAAAATGTTCTCCATGAGCTTCCTTTTAGTGTCATTTTTCACAATAGTAAAGTGAAAAAGTGACCAAAGAAACTTGCTGCAAACATTTAAAAACTGAGAAAAATTCTTCATGTTACTGATGTAGTCTTTTATAACATCTTAAGAATCCTTTAAGAGGGTTTCCTTGTTTTTATGTGTGTATGTTTTTAAACTATAAGGTCTACTTAAATATTCAGGTCAAACCTGGAATTTTGCAACATATGTTTTACGTACCCTTATTTATCTGTTCCTTCTAACAGCTTCTTGGGTTCTGCCACTCAGAGTAAATGTGTAAACTCCCTGAAAGCTCAAATAACAATAAAAATACTATTAAAACACTAGCAAACTCTTGTTCAGCAATCCAGTATTTAAGTGATAGATCACATTTGGTATTTTTACTGTTGAATATTATAACTGCTTTGTTCAGAGTGCTTTAAACGTATTGTAATTTATTAGGTTCTCATCTAGTGAGCAATTTGTTTTAATTTGCTTGAAATATATAATACTTATCAGTTATAGATTACACTTTTTTTCTGGCCCTCCAATGTTTCAGTTTTGTTCAGCTTGAGATAAAAAAAGTTCAGTCCCAGAAACTGGCAGAATTTACAATCTATTCAGATTCTACATACAATCTTCCTATCAGCAGTTCATATTAATTACAGAGAGATGAACTTTAATGTAGCTTTCATGAAAAAAAAGACAAAGAATCACAAAAAAGAGAAAACAATGTAACCAAAGCCAACTACAAAACATATACATGGACAAAAGCAAGAAACTGTAGTATTAATAAACTAGTAAGATTGCTTAATGTGAAATCAGACATAGTCTTTGCTACAAGTGATTCTCCAGTTTGGAGATTACAACTTAGTATTGATAGGACTACTTTCCATGTAATGCTCCTAAGGATAAAACAAGCTCCCTTCATAGCTTGTCTGCATGTTGACAGATGTCTGTTGTTAACAGGGGAGTCACATACTCTGTTCTCTCCTGGAGTTTTAATTTTGTTCTTTTATTTCGTTGTCAGTTGCTTTTATCTACAATGAAAATCACACATCTTGAAAGCATACTTCCTTATGCATATGGAATACCTATCTCTAACATGACCATTATATACACACGCATGTGTTTTCTAATTCCATTACATAAAAAAAATAAATAAATTAAGGCATAATCTTTGGGCACATATTATTTACCATCTTTTGAATTTGAAATTTGGATTTGAGTCTTCATTCACTGCTGCAAAATGGTCCTAAACAACCTTTGATCTACCAGTTCCATGTACCTCGTTTGACATGAGACCTTCTTGTGAATGAGAATGCTTAAAGTTTTGTCATGTCTCAAATCCCCAACCCATCAATAAAAAGCATGTTTCTGGTATACAAGGGACAAAACCCATCCCTGGAATACCACCACAGGGGCTGCCTTTTGTACATTACATGAGAATTATTTAGCACTTGAAACAAATGTGAATGTCAGAGAAGTTTTAAGAGCGGATTTCTATTTTATATGTACATTAGCAAATCTTCAGAGGCTACCTGGCTAATTGAATACTGTCATAATTCCCCTGTACTGAGCCTGTGGACCAAACTGCCATTCAAACATGGAATGGAAACAGAGACTGCAATATGGCAAATTAAATACAAAGACTTTTAACAGTGGTTGCCAGAGAAGTTCTCAAATTAATCACTTTCAGACAGAGCAATGTTGCTAATTCCTATTTAAGTTTGAATATTTAATGCACTGATCTTTTCAGAGAGTAGTTCAAATAGCACACTCCTCTGTAGAGGCAACTAGGGACTAAGTTTCTGTAACAGGATTGCAAGAGCATGAGAGCAGTTCTACAGCAGCTCATAAAGATGGTGGATTAGCCTGATTACTGGGATACTTACTCCAGTTTATTTCAACAGTAAGATTTAAACTAAAAAAAGACGAGGGATTAACCATGGTCTCCTTTTCTGCACATCATCAGGGCTTGTCGATGGCAGACATCAGAACAAGCTGAGGCCCAGGTCTCACTGCATACAGCAGGCTGGTGTGCCCATACGTCTATAAGTTAGACCTGTCTGGTTTCCCAGAACATGCTGATCAGTTTTTATATCAAACAAATGCACATGTAAACTGCTTATTGTCAAGTCTTCCTTCCTTTTATGCTTAGTTGCCCTTGCCAAATAAACCTGTTTAGATTGTATGTCTGATCGTTGCACACCAGCTACCACAACTTCCTGCAAGGAAAAAGATGTGGGTGCCAAGATTCAGGTGAACCAACCAACTAAATGCTACCAAGACACTGAGCACCCCTGTAAGGCCTGGCCAAGCGTTCATTCCCTTAGAACAGGTAACAGCTTTATACATAGGAATTAATGGATGCCTCAAGAAAGACTATGATCATTATGTTACAAGTGTAATGCTTATACATCGAAAAATCTTTGCTAACATTTATAGTAAATAAGGACTTGAAAGTTTCATTTATTTTGGTTTTATTCTGAAATTGAATAGGATTAAAATGACATCTTAACGCTCATGTGGATTCCAGATATACCATAATCTCACTCATCTTCCTCTTGTGGAAGAGGATTTATGGGCTTTAAGTCTTCTAATAAAACTCTTGAGTTTGTTATGGCAACATGTATTGTTTACACTGTAACACATATAGTAAAGTATACTGTGATGTGTACTGCGGCCACAGTGCAGTGTGGCACGTGTTGCATGATCTGCAGAGCCTTTGGAAGGAAAAGATCTCTAGCCAGCTGTCTGCCATTGTGGGGGACTAAATCAGGAACGTATACGTTCCAGTTATACTATTTATTTTTAAATAACACCCTCAAATACTTACACACAAACATACATAAGCACATGCGCATATGAACCTTTGAAAAACGCTGGCAAATTATTTACTTACTACTCAATATTGTATGCTTTCTAGAGTACAAAATTCCAGCTGCATAACAGTTTAGCAAAAGTATATATTGAAAATCAGCTTCAAAGACTGCAGAAGTTAGTATGAATTCAGTGAACTAAATTACACAGATTCATCTTGTTGCTGTTCTGCACATTAGTTTTCATTATCTGAATCCTGCAGGCTTTGGAGTATAAGGCAGCTCATGTGGAATGAGCAATTGTTTCATCTTTTCCATCTATATTTGATGCTTATTTTTCAAGTAGCTACAGACCAAACACTGTATAGCATATATCCACACAGCACTTTTTATTTTGCTAAGATGATGATCGTGGTATATAGGAATTTATTTCCTACAGTCATAGCCTTGGCCTATCAGAAGCAAATGCAAATGGGATTAATCTTCATCCTACACAAAGATCAATTTCTAAACCATTATCTCCTTCTCCAGACATCCATAGGCTGTAGCCACTGGGCAACACGGCAGCCACCACAGTCTTGTCTCCTCTCAGAACAAGCATGACAAAGAAAAATGCTGGGAAGTCCTCTAGTTCTGCTGACAGTTTATTGACTGAAACCCAGAAATTAACGCTTAGCTGTACACTACATATCGCTTCTCTTTACAAAGAACACTTCCTACAGCCTGCAAAATAATATTAAGGTTATTGCTGCACTCAGTCGTCCTGCGAAGTTTCAGTAAAGCATACAGATCTTACATTCTTCAAAATGTCTGGTGGCCAGCTTCAGGGTGGACTTTTTAAAGAGGACTAGATTATTTCCTTCTTATTATTTTATGCTAATGCTTTATCATCACGTGCTAATCAACAGGAAAATATAGTTCCTGTTCTTGAGCATGTTAGTGTACAAAAAGTATTGATTACATAAAACCATTCTTTTAATTATGTACTTGAAAAACTGCTTAGATACATAAAAATTAAATAGATCTAATGAAGTGAAACGGAGTGCTAAGTTTAATTAAATAAATTAAAAAATTTGCAGAAAACATATTAAGTGATCTTTTGAAACGGATATGGTATACTTAGTTCTACACTTCATGTTAAGATTACAGCTGAACGGGTAACATACTCCCAAATGCACCCTGGTAAATTTTGCAGGTCAAAGTACACCTCTGCACATACAATTTCTTATAAATATTTGCTCAGGTGAAAAAATTCTTTCTCTGCATTTTACTTTTAACAAACAACCTAGGAAATATGCTTTCTCAGTGCACGTTTTTCTACAATGAATTTTACTGAATCTTAGAGATAATAACTTTTAAATTAATAAACTCAGCATTGTGTGCACAGGTTTTCAGGAGATACATGTGCTCTGCTTGCCCAGATACACAACTGAAAAGTACCTTGCAGGTGACCTGTGACATCTCTCCAGCATTGTCCCAATGCTTTCACTTGTAAGATGTTTCTCCTAAATCATCTGCAACCCAGAAAGTGTGCAGAAATTGTATGCTGTAACTCTGAACATGCACTCAGAAAAATCACAAAACTGAAATCAGGCTAGAAATGAGGACATTAACCAAGTTATTAATTGGTTTGCAGCATTTTTCCTTATCTTTCCAATTTTACTTCAGCAGTGCAGTCTGTGTTTTTTCATAGTCTCCCAGCAGGTTATTAGGCAGAGTGACCTACCTGGCTCCAGATGGGTATAAGCAAGTCTTTTGCAGTGTTGCTAAGCAGCCCTGTAAGCTTATGTCAACTTTTAGAGTTTTATGGGTTTTCTCCTTAAGAAACGTATACCTCATAATTTATCTACCCACCACATTTGCTGACGGCGCAGAAGATGTGAGCTGCATGAAGAAACCCCCTCACCAAAATGCCAGTGCCTCAGGAAGGATCTCCCTAGACACTCCTGGATCCCACAGAAGGGTCTATCACCTCACTCCCCCTGAGCTCTTTGGGGCAACGTTGAGCTCAGAGCCCAAGGATGTTGCTGTTTGAGGCTGAACACCCTGCACACCATTCCGAGTGTTATCACCTCCAGGCTCCCCTCAGACACTGGTGGGGCACAGGCGGCCACCTCAGCAGGCCGGGAAGGCCTTGACCCTTCTGCTGCAAGAGCCACAAATCAAAGGCCATGTTTTGTTTCTTTTAAAGCCATAGTTTGAAGATGTGAAACACATGCTTGACTTTGAGCCTACCGCTACACCTCCTTTAAATAAATGAGACTCAATATGTCTGCTTTGAGACTAGAGCTGCGCTTTGTTGCTGCCACTGCCAAGGCACAGAGTGTGGTAACCATGGAAGTGGCAATGACCTGAGGATGGAGTAGTCTCTTTTGGCTCCCTTCCGCAACTGAAAGCTGCTGATTCCTCTCCAAGGGCCTGTTTGAAAGCATCTAGACCTTCAGAAATACTGACAGGCCCCAGCTGAGGTGACTTCAAGACCAAAACACTGACCACAGCACCAAGAAGCAGCCTAAGGTAAAGTGAAATCTGGCCCTAAAACCTGATCCCTACACTGACAATGCTAGAGAAATACCACATGTAAATGGTGCCTTTTGCTCACCGCAATGAGGCCAGAGCTGAGCACAGCATAAAATGTGAGCTGTGGACATGAATGTCCCCTGAGATTAGGGCACACTGTGCCAGTGATTCTGGTGTGGGAAAACCAGGGTGGGTTTTAAGGTGAAGCAGCTCTGAGGAGAGCATTCTCTGCCCATGCGGCTCCAAAACACTGAAATCTCAGCACAGACTGCCCCATTCTAGATTTAAAAACACCCTCCCTGCTCAAAACTAACAAAAAACTTCAAAATAAGGCACAGGAAACACTGTCCAAGGTCTTTGATTGTGATTATTAGCTTGGAGAAAAGGAGGCTATGGGGAGACCTTAGGGCTCTCTACAACTACCTGAAGTAGTAGCTCCCCACAGCTGGAGCGGTGTGGGGATTGGTCTCTTCTTCCAAAGAACAATTGATGGGCCAAAAGGAAATGGCCTCAAGCTGTGCCAGGGAAGGCTTAGTTTGGATATTAGGGAAAAAGTCTTCCCAGAAAGGGTTGTCAAGCACTGAAACAGGCTGGCCGGGGAAGCGATGGATTCACCATCCCTGGACATGTTTAAAAGATGCATAAGATGTGTCACCTGGGGGACATGTACTAGCAAACTGGACTTGGCACTGTTGGGTTAACAACTGGACTGGATGATCTTGAAGGTCTTTTCCAACCTATGATTATTTCTTCCACCCCACCACTCCCAAGTGCAACTAGTTTAGAAAGAAAGAGAAAAAAAGCACCTTGCCATAAACCTTAATGCCTGAAGAGCTTTCAAAAAGACTTAAAATAAGCATTTGTCTCTCTTCATAATGAGTTGAGCTCAGAAGTCACAAAAAGGTCATATCACAAAGGGAGTGGCTCCTGAGGCAAAGGGAAGCCTTTATTACTTTAACTAACCTCCTTGAGGGCAATTTTACATCCACAATACAAACTATTCAAACAATGTGTGATGAAAGTAGGTGAATGATCACCTTGTATGTGCTCAGATTTTGATTAGCCATCTTATTTTGCTCTATTTAAAACCTGGGACAGCTAATTATTTAATCCAATATTTTTAATGTAACTCAGTTATATCAGAAAGATTTTTTTTTGTCAGCACAGCTGAATGGCATGGTGATTAATAATAATCCAAATGATCAGAGCTTGCAAAATATATTATTACTGAATAAGCAGAATTGAAGTTCTATATAGTAGTATTCTATCTAAAAGTAATGCTTGCATGTCTCTATAAAGTGTTATATTTAATAGATAAAATTTGACTGCAGTGTGGCTATCTTTTAGATGCATTGTCCAGAAATGGGAATGATTGGTAGCATATAATATTACAAATGTACAGAATTTCTACAAAGGCCTCATATTTTGTATCACCTTCTTCCTGTTAGCTGGAAATCTTACAGACGTATTACACTTGATAAAGTCACCTTTAATGCACGCCCCCCCCAGCTCCGTAGACCTATAAAAGGACAAAACAAGCTCTCTGCTTTGTATCATTTTCTTTGCAGAGTGCTATCTGTCTTTTTAGGTTGTAAGAGTATTTTCTTTGTGTGCAACTTAACCTTAACCTTAACATAGTATAGTTAGCATTGAGAGGAATAATCATGTTCAATGTTTCTTGCTCCAGAAGCTGCCAGGTTTAATACAAGCAGAGATGAAGTAGAATAATACCTCCTGTGTATACAGTCCATCCAAGAGCTACAAGCCCCTTCCAAAGATGGTTTAGTATTTTTATCTCTGCTTGGATGTGAGGGAAACAGAGGAAGAGAATCAATTGCCATCAATTGTCGTGGTTTAAGCCATGCCGGCAACTGAGTACCACACAGCCGTTCCCTCACTCCTCCCCTGCCCTTCCTCCCCCCAGTCCCAGAGAGATGGAGAGGGGAATCGAAAGAATGTAACTCCCACGGGTTGAGATAAGAACAGTCCAGTAACTAAGGTATAACACAAATCACTACTGCTACCACCAATGATAATAATGACAAGGGAAATAACAAGGGAAGAGAATGCAACTGCTCACCACCCACCAACTGATACCCAGCCCGACTCGAGCAGCAGTTAGCCCTTGCAGGTAACTGTCTCCAGTTTATATACTGGGCATGATGTGCTGTGGTATGGAATACCCTTTTGGTTAGTTTGAGTTAGGTATCCTGTCTCTGCTTCCTCCCGGCTTCCCCTCCTCCCTGGTAGAGCATGAGACTGAGAGAGTCTTTGGTCGAAGCAAACATTACTTAACAACAACTGAAAATATCGATGTTATCAGTGTTGTTCCCAGGGTGAAAGTCAAAAACACAGCACTGCACCATTAAGAAGGAGAAAAATGACTGCTACTGCTGAACCCAGGACATCACTATTTAAAAATACTTCGATTAATACAAAAAGCTAATCCCGCTCCTACCCAGTGTCTGAAAGAAGAAAATGACTTTTAAGGCTAGCATATGGCAAGAGCCCAGCTGTCCAGGTACCGATGAGCTTGAGCACTCCAGAAGCATTTTCATGCTACATGGGACCATCCCAGGTGTACTGCAGATGGTTTTTGTGGGTTGTGTTACATACTAGCAATTTTTCTCCATTTCACTCTCCGTGAACCCCTAAACCAGTTGGTACCTAGTGAAAGAACTTCCTGTCAAACAAAATGGAGAGAGATTCTGAAAAAAACTTCATTAAAAATGAAAAAAACAGAACTAGTAACAACCTCAATGAAACTCTCCAAAACTGAATCAAAACAAACAAATAAACAGAAAACAAAAACAAACCATGAAATCACCACAGGGAGAGAAAGGGAGGAAATATCCTAAATTAATCAGAGATAAGTATCATTAATAAAGGAAAATATGCTTGATCCAGAATCACTCTTTTAGAAAGTAATAGAAAACATGCCTTAACCAGAATCACTGTGTTAGAAGACAGTAATAGAAAACAGTGGGGAAAAACAATTGATTTTTATTTTTTTTTTTAGGAGTACTAAGAAAGAAAACTCTCAGACAAAATTTGGTAACATTAGCCTTTCTTCCAAACAAAAACCTTAATACAGAAATATCACCAGGCTTGCATAAAAATAGAAGACTTGACATCACTTCTGTACCACATATACTGTTTTGAAAGGCTCAGAAGATATCTTCTTTTTGGGAAGATCATATAGAAAATAGGGTCCAAGAACTTGGTCAGTGTTCTTCAGTGCCTGCCAAAGCCTCATTCCAGCTCTACTTTTGAAGTCACTAACCTGAGTGCCTACAACACTCAAGTGCAGCACAGATTTATATTATGATTTTATTTAAAGAGAAGAAATAGCCTACAGTACCAGGCATGAGATGATATATATCCTGTCCTGAATGAACTGCTGTAGCGAACATTTAAAAGGAACAGTGAATTTTAAGAATACAGTTTAGAAAAAACACTCCACCAACTAAACCTATTTCATCCCCACTTATATCTTATTTTTAAGAAGAGAAGACAGAATTAATTAAATTCAAAGCCACGTAGTAAGTCTTTAGAATTTTCACAGAAGTTTATTGAACAAAACTCTAAGAAGCTGCTTGCTTTTTTATCCACAGAAACCTATTTATAGGAGCTGAATTCTAATAAACACAGATTGCAGTGCAAAGAAAAAAGGTCAGCAGTGTGTGCTCAAAGTTTTATTGATGTCTTGTCAATCAATCTCTTATTTTGTTGTTTAATATTTTTTTTAAAGAAAAAAAATACATGTAAGCACTTTTTCTCCTAATAGTGGATTTATTGAGCATTTCAACAAATCAGATCATAGATGCAATAAGCAATGATGGCCGATTATCAGCTTTGTGTTTTCAGGTCAGTTGTAAGTTGACCCTGTGTTCACTTCTCTTCTTTCTGGGGAATAGCTAAGGCCCTTTTCAAGTACAATAATTTCCAATAGCCTTTTTTGTCCATGCATTCAACATTCTAAAAAAGCAAACTTAGTGGGGAAAAAAACAACTCTGCTGGACAAATATATACAGTCACGTATATTGTCTCCTTGTAAACTAGTTAAAATAATAAAGCTGACTCTTAAATCTAAGATTAGTGAATCCAAGTGACATGGAGCTTTAGAGAATGGCCTTTAAACCATAGTATTTTCCTCTCAACCGTTTCTGTGAGCTTTGCAGAGTGCAGTAAGAGACCTCAGTTCCAATCCTGCACATGAAAGGCAGAGCTGCCAAGCCCTCCTGACTTCAGTTAAGTGGTCACACTTTTTTTCTAAGGCAAGCCAGCCAACCTTTTCCATCTGGCTGCAGTGCTTTTTTAATATTTTTTTCCCCAACTTTTCCAACATCTCTTTCAGTTTTGTAGCATCGAGAGCCAATGGCCAGTACCTGTACATAGTAATTCAGACAGGATCTGCCCATGGCATTACTCTGTTATTTGTCACCTATTCCTCTTGCAATTTCACCATTCTCTTTAATTTTTCATCTGCAGTTTTCACATGGAGAAGTCAACACTAAGACGACTAATGAGATAGTGGATTCCCTTGCCTTAATTGACACAGTTAATTTAGCAAAGTACCGTGATAGGCTATTTTCTTCCCTCCAATGTACCTTAATGTAATACTTTACATTCACTTGTCATCACATTGTCTGTACACCTCTTTAGTTAGGTCTTTTGTCCTTTTAAGTCTTTTCTTCCTAATGTAAAATAAGAACATGCAGACAGAAGAAGCCATGGACATTGCCAGAGCCTCTCAAAAGGCCAGAGAAGATGGGAGATAAATTTTACTCCATGAGAAAAATCCCTTCCACAAAATACCTAACAACTGACAAAACATTTTGAAGCTACTGCCCAGTTTGACACCACATATATCTTAATTTTACATTACGAGTGTTTGTCTTTCCTACTAAGTGCCTCACAAGACAGTGCCACTTTCTAAGGACCTACAACTGGTTCTGAATAAACCCTGTTGTGGTTGGCATTAAAAAGTGACAAGGGCAGTACATATGACTGGGATATTTTGCTTTATTTTATAAGAGATGAGAATAGCTAATGTAGGTTAATAAGAGTTAGCTACATGATGTTTTCTGAGGGATCAAAACCAAACGGATTACAATATCTTATAAATATCTTATGAGCAGCTGTTAATTTCTGTAAATGTGTTTGTAATTTACAGATCTCATCTGAACAATTAAAATTAGTCTAATAATATTCCTGGAAAGAATTGTTTCATATTCCATTTTCACATTTTGCCATTAATGGCATTTGATTAGTTACTGAATGCTTTCAGCTGTCTGATTGGATAGCACAGTATTATTGCTTTTAAAACAGAAGTGAAGTAGAACAATAAATAATGTAAGTGCACTTCATGTTCAAACTTTTACTAAACTTTCACAACATTTTGACGTATACCAGTGGCCACATGAAAATTCACGACAATATATAATCAGATCCTACAATGAGCAATAAATCACATTTGAGTCTCCCCCTCAAAAGCCACTTCAGGAATCTGGTTTTTATTATTTGAACAGCTCTGATTCTGTCTCTCATCATGGAACAAAAAGCTCTGTCCAGGAAGAAATCCTTCTGGGACAGATCTTGATGTTGTTCTTTTTTTAGTTAGTCCAGCTGATTAAAAAAAATGGTGAATCTTGCCTTAACAAGATGTTCAGAAAGTTTTCAAAGAAAACATCTGGAATTATAAACTGGGACTAGAACTATTCCAGCACATCTCAGCAGGGTTCATCCCTCAAATGCAGGTGAATGCTTCCCTCACAAGCAAATGCCAAGATAAAAGGCTTCCTCAAGGAACTATAGTAGCTCTTTGCTTTCTTTGTCTATGTTTCTATTATGTGGGGTAGAATTACACTGTTGGAACAAAAAATATGTATTTACAGTATTCCTTTAGGATTTAGAACAGTAAAGCTTTCATTTTGTGAAGTAACTTAATTAGGACGATATCTGCACTAGGAGTCTGCTACTTTAGAGTTCTGGGTTGTCACTACAGAAAATTTAAACTCAGACTTAAACTAACCCTCCATTGTTCATACAGTAGAATTACATTTATTTTATAAAATTGACGTAGAAGCCACAAGTTATTCTCTTCTTGCCAGACGCCTTTTATAGGATGTATATTTCGTTTTGTTTTAGAAAGCATAAATCAAAAATGTCATTATATACTTCTATAATGTACAGATTTAAGCTTTTACTTTTGAGAAGTAAATCAATACTGCTCCAGAATGTAAAGAAAACAGCAGCTCTAAGAAAAACAGTGGCTTGCCATTGAGTCATTTACACTAAAGTCCTGACTGCACAGAAGTCAATGGTAAAAGTCCAAGTGACAGTAGGGTATAAAATTCACCATTCATACTCTATTCAAGCTGCCATACACTTAGGTGGCAGAAAGCTATTAAGAATGATCAAATCTCAGGTTTGTCCTGCTGTATCTAGTTTAACAGTATGTATGATATATTTGAAGGTTCACTCACTCTAGAAATTTTACAAAAGGAAGTTTTCTTTTTCTATTACTCATTTTCACACTAGGGATCATAGATGAGGAAGAAAGGGACCTCTAGTCCAACTACCACTTACTCAAGCAGGGCCAGCTGGAGTAGGGTGCCCAGGACCAGGTTCAATATCTTCAGGATGGAGACTCCACAAAATTCTCTAGGCAACCTGCTCCAATATTCAACCAGGCTTGAGGTGAAAAAGGTTTTTCTTTTGTTTAAATAGAACTGCCTCTCGTGCCGAACCAAGCAGCACTGAGAAAAGCTTGCCTCCATCTTCTTTACTACACCATGAAATGTTTGTACACATCGATAAGGCTCCTCCTGAGCCCTCTCTGAATAAGCTTTGCCACCCTTCCTAAGACAGATGCTCCATGATCATCTCTGGTCCTCTGCTGAACTCACCCCAGCATGCCCATGTCAGCCTTATACTGGGGAGCCCAGAACAAGCTCTGAATAATATTACATTCTACAACATAAAACCTGGGAAATGCAGATATGTGAGTATTTGTAGGTAAACTGACCAAACGTTTCATTATTATTCTTGCATGCTTTATATAGGCTTTCTGACGGAAATGACACCATGTAACAGAGAAAATCTATGAATGAAAAGAGATTCCTTGGCTATGATAAAATATTTACTTGCCTCTGCCAATGCAGTCATTACTATATTTATCTTTTCAGCATCCCTTTGAGGTAAGGAATACTAATATACACATTGTACATATGGAAAACAGAAGGACATGGTGACCTACCTAATATCACACAGGAAGTATGTGGAAGACAAGGAATGTCTGAGCATGAGGCTAAATATTTTACAGCAGATGTGCAAGATATAAAGTAAAAGACTTAAATTATTAGCGGAGAAAACTTAAAATGTTGCAGGATCCATAGGAAAGGATTTCCTAGGGCACATATTCTGGTTTCTCAGCATTTCACATTGCTTCCGTGAATGCACGCAGAACTTTACTGCCCCTATATTTTCATCAAGACCCTCACTAGTCTCAGAGTGAAAATAAGAAAAAAACTCATATTTTCATTTTAAATCTATTCAAGAACTATTGTTTTCTTCTATGTTGTCAGTCAGCTTAGGTACTTTCCTGTGTGTCTCCAACTGTTATATCCTAGACAGAAACCATAAACCCTTAGCTTTTATTTTGCTGTGCTAGAACACGCAAAATCCTTTTGTTTCTTCTCATAAACCAGGCTTTTCCAATGCCTTAATAATCCTTATGACCCTCCTCTACATCTGTTCCAGTTTTACTGAACATTCCTGTCAATGGGTGACCAACACTACACAATATTTCTGAGGTTGTACCACAGCCTCTATAATAGCACTAGCACTTCCTCTCAAAATACCATGCCTAATACATCTTAAGGTTGCATTGCCCTTTTCATTGCTGCATCATTTCTTAAAATAATTCTCTCTATAACTCATGACACAGAAAAATAGAAGTATGGAATCACTGTAATTGAAATATGGTTGGGTTTTAAGGAATTTCTTTGAAGGAGAGAGCAGTGGACACATTTCATAGATTAACTGAGAAGTCTTTTTCAACTGAGAAGCATATGGAGATGTGAGAGAAAAGAAGACATGGAAAGGGGGAATTGGTGGGTGTTACATACAAATGGCGCAGGAAGATGAGTGCATAGGAATAATGATTTCTTATGTGCAGGGCGGGTACAGGCTCCCTTTTCTGCTTGGAAGTTCTCTAAGCAGCTCTGCACAGATAGAGGCTGGCTTGGCCCTACTGATTTCTAAGTCAAAGGGGCCAGTTATGAAAGAGCACTTTTTTTAGACAGCTCTACTCTGTGAAAACGATAGATGTTGATAAAATGAAAACTTCAAGTCTACCTGTTTGAATAAGCAGAAAGTAGCAACAAGGGTCTGATTGAACCAGTGGCTTCTTCACTTTGGCTCAGTATTCAGAAAGAACTATAGAACTTGTAAGGGCAGACCTTCATGCTGTCGTGAAAACTATGCTATTGTTGGGAAATAAATAGAATAATTGCATAGTTTTGTTACTTTAACATACCATCAAAATTGAGATAAAACTCTCCAATGTATTCTCTAAATGTAAAAAAGCAGTGTTTCATAGAGCTGCCACAGTCAGAGAGCTGATAAAAATCTAGAATCTGAGTTCTTTGAGAATTTCAGGATTTCTTTTCCATTTTTTTTCTTTTCCCCCTTTAAATAGACACAAGGAATTTCCTGTGACAGAAAATTGGCTTAATGCCATTGTATAGTTTCCTCTGCATGTGAAATCAAAGCATTAACTTTCACAGTGCTAAAATATGAAGTATACTCTATATGTATTAAATATACATCAGTAAATACAAAATGATGTATTCAACACACTCCTGAAGTGAAATTAGAGAGCTGACAATTGATTTTGACTTTTTTAATATAAAGATTTCAGCAGCATCTGCATGTTTCTATGAAATGCCTTTCAGCTTAACTTCCTGGGTTTTAAGCAAAAAAAGTTGTATTGATTTTTTTTTTTTTTTTTTTTAATCTCTAATGAATGTCAACTGGCTTTTTCATAGATAAAACCTAGAAATCCTTAGTCAGTCAAAACCCTCATTGGTTGCATCCTCTGATGTTAGAAATTATTAATTTCTACTATATTCCCAGAAAGGAAGATAACATTGAAATATGAACAAATATGTACTGATTAGTCATGCATCTTTTTATACAATGTTTCTTTTTCTTACACAGACTACTTTCTGAAGAGTTACTGCTGGATGAAGGGAACATCACATCTTGCTACCCTTATCAAGAACTTCAATCAACTTGCTGTATAGAGCTTTCAGGTCAAGCAGAGACAAGGCCACATAAATTTAAGTGATTCTTAATGACTTCTTTACCCATAGCTTTATTAAGGCACAAATAACCATAAAATGATTCACTATATTGATTTTGAACCCAGCATATGACTTATTTCTAAACCCTGAGGAACGATAGTGGGGAGATAGAACATCTTTAGCCAGGGTAGTAATTATTACCATAGTTAGTTATTGTCAAGGGTCACTGTCAAGTAATAAGTGCATCTGTAGGAACAATTGCCTGTGACTCAGGAATGTGCTTGCTACCATCCAAACCAGGACAGGATGGAGAACACTCACACTAGCTTTCCTTCTGCCTTTAAAACCCTCAATCAATGGGAGTGCAATTCTTCCAGTGCCAGTAGATCATAATCTAGAAAATTGAACTCAGTAGATTAGAAATTGTTCCTATGGGTCAGTTAAGGTGGTGTCAGTCTGATTTCTAACTGGGGCTACTAGTGGCTGTTTCAGAGAGGTGAAAAAAACGGATGCATTATGCAGCTATGGGAAAGCTTACATACAAGGAAAATCTTCTTACACACTTCACCAAGTAGAAACTGCCTTTGCTAGACAGAGTCTTACATGACTTCTGAAAGTCTAGTATTATCTTACTAGTATTACCCAGGACACATCCCTATCTCTTTCTATATATACTTATTTCTGGTTGAATGTTTATTCCATAATTTTCTGTGACTTCTGTCCTTAAGAATCCCTAAACCAAAATCACTGATGAATAAAAAGAGAGATACCTTTTTCACCAAATAAAAACCCACAACTGGCTGGTTCCTGACAGGAGCACATTGTCTTTTAAATAAATATTCACACACACAATTCACAGAACCTCTGCAGGATTACTATTCCTTAGCTCTGTTTACTAATCCTGTTTCTATCCCAAGTCTCTTGCTTTCTGCAAGATACTGTGACAATGAGTTTTATAACTAATGTGATTCCTGAGCAATTACCAAAATCAAGAATCAGTTTACTTCTTCACTTTTGATTTCACACTGTATTACCTAAACTTCCTAACATTGCTTTGTCCTTATTTTTTCTCAATTTAAAAATTCTTACACTGCAATTAAAGAAATTTACAGAAATAATGCAAACAATCTATATTGCTAATGGGTGTATTTACATCTTTGATCTCTTCTTTGCAATACATGCATAATATATATGATAGTACCAAACCTTGCTATGCATGCTGCTTCTGGTTTTTCTGCTCAAAATCCATACTAATTTCTACAGCAAAATTGAATTTGCCTGTGCATATTTTAAGGTTAACAATGAAGTTAGCAAGAAATAAAGCACTGAGAATCAGTTGTGCAATCAAGAAGGATTTAACATATTTAAAATCACGAGAAGGATTTTAATTACTTTGAGAAATAACTTAGTTAATTTCTGCTTTAATATTAAACAATTCTAAAAGGTACTAAGCTGCCTTCCATGCTTAATTAAGGGCTTGATTTAACTGAAAACCACCTGAAACACCATCATCAATTTCAGTAAGGTATCTGCTTAAACTGTAGGATGTCACAACATCCTTGACAGAACAGTGTTATTACTTGAAAACTTCATGGCATGCAGCATTATTGCATTCTTCTATTACAATTTTGTTAATAGATAAATTTTCTAAATCACCACAAAAGGCTTGGGATTCATTTACAGTGTACCATAAAAATTGATGAGTGTGTTAGAAACACCATTTAGATAAGAAAAGGCATTAAAAGTGAAAGAAGAAATTTTACATTACAAAGTCCTGAAATTGAAAAATAACAGTATCATTTTGACCAAATGATTCAAATATTGCCTCATCTACACAACTAGTTTGGGGTTTAATTCTCATGAAAACCCTCTGTAGAAAGGAAACAGGAGAGAATTTTCTTGTCAGTGCATGAACACTCAATGACAGGAGTAACCATCAGAAAAAGCCAGTTGCAGCTGGGAGAAAAGCAAAAGAAATGAAAAGTCAGCATAAATGATTGGGAGGAGCTGTTTGTAAAATTGCTATGCAAGTAGCTAAGATTGTATCAGTATTTCCCTTATAAAACTCCATTTTTAAGGAATTTATATTACTTGACTGTTGAAATATGTTTTGAGGCAGAAACATATTTTAACAGCCAAGTAATATAAATTCTTTAAAAAAATGTGGAACAGAGGGTCCTGTACGTCGACCTGACCAGACTCACAGAGAAGTCTGCTGTCTCCCTGGGCCCAGCGTAAGGGACTTCAGAAATCTCATCTGGTATGGCCCTGCAACTATCATCCTTTATTAGTCTTCCAGGTGGGCATTGAGGAAATCTCTTCAAGAAGTTCAAGGGGACTCAAGAAGGACTCTAGGGCCCTGAGGCTATTGGTGCAGGCTTCGGGAGGTCAAGCAGTACTTTATCCCTCCTGCCAGTCACAACCAATGACAATGGTGACATCAGAAAAATCTCATTAATTAATTCCTGGCTCCATGACTGGTGTTAGCACCAGAATTTTGGGGGGTTTGACCATGGGTCAGTTTATATAGCACCAGGCCTGGTGGCAGGAGATGAGGTAAGCCTGTACCAAATGGGGAAGGGATTCTAGCCCAGGAGCTAGCAGGGTTTATAGAACTTTAAACTAGGTTTGAAGGGGGAAGGAGATAACACCAGGCTTCCTAGACATGAGCCACCAGGCAGCATGCTGCAATTGGAGTCCAGATCCACAGGGCAACTTAAATGCATTTACACCAATGCCTGCAGCATGGGCAGCAAACAGGAAGAGGTGGAAGCCATTGTGCAGTGGGGAAATCACGACATAATCACCATCAGAGAAGTGTGGTGGAATGATCTGCATTATTGGAGTGCTGCAATGGGTGGCATCAGGCTCTTCAGAAGGGGTAGGCAAAGAAAAAGAGGTGGTGGGGTTGCATTCTACGTCTGGAAGTGCATCGACTGCCTTGAACTCAATATTGTGAGTGAGAAGGCTGAATGCTTGGTGGTGAAGATCAGGGGAAAGGCCAACCAAGCAGATATCCTGGTAGGAGCCTGTTATACACCACCCAGTCAGGATGAAGCTACAGATGAAGTATTCTTCAAACAACTGGGAAAAGTTTCATGATTGCTTGCCCTCATTCTTGTGGGGGACTTCAACCTACCAGATGTCTGCTTGAAGTACAACACAGCAAAGAAGAAACAATCCAGGAGGTTCTTGGAGGGTGTGGAAGATAGATAACTTCCTAACCCAGATGGTTAGCGAGCCAGCTAGGGGAAAGCCTGTTTAGATTTGCTCTTTGTAAACAGAGAAGGACTGATGGGTGATGTGATGGTTGGAGGCCATCTTGGGCAAAGTGATAATGAAATGATAAAATTTTCAATCCTTGGAAAAGTCAGAAGGTCAGCAAAACCTCCACTTTAGACTTCCAGAGGGCTGACTTTGGCCTGTTTAGGACTCTAGTTGGCAGAATTCCTAGGGAAACATTACTAAAGGACAAAGGGGTCGAGGAAGACTGGACACTCTTCAGGAATTAAATCCTTAAGACACAGTAACAGGCAACCCCTATGTGCTGAAAACCAAACCAGTGGGGAAGAGACCAGTTCAGCTGAACAGGGAGATATTGCTTGAACTCAGGAGAAAAAAGAGAATTTATCACCTGTGGATGAATGTACTGTCACCCCACGAGCAGTACAAGGATGTTGTTAGGTTATGTAGAGCTAAAGTTAGAAAGATGAAGTTAGATGGAACTGGATATGACCACTGCCATAAATGATTAATAAAAAGTACTTTTACAAATATATTAACAATAAAAAGAGGGCCAAGGAGAACCTCCATCTTCTACTGGATGAAAAACCTAGTGACTGAGGATGAGGAAAAAGCTGAAGTACTTAATGCTGCCTTTGCCTCAGTCTTTAATAGTCACACCAGCCATCCTCAGGGTACTCAGTTCCCTGAGTCAGATGGCAGAGACGGGAGCTGGTTGAAGTCCCCATAACTCAGGAAGAAATGGTTAAAGACCTCCTGCTCCACTTAGACGCATACAGGTCTATGGAACTAGATGGATTACATCCAAAAGTGCTGAAGAAGCTGACAGAGGACCTTGCTAAACCACTTTCCATCATCTACCAGCAGTCCTGGTCTAGTGGGCAGGTCCCAGAGGATTGAAGGTTGGCCAACATGACGCCTCTCTACAAAAAGTGCAGGAAGGAAGACCTTGGAAACTACAGGCCTGTCAGCCTGACCTCAGTGCCAGGGAAGGTCATGAAGCAGATGATCCTAAGTGAGATCATAAATCACGTGAAGGAAAACGGAGGGATCAGGACCAGTCAGCACAGGTTCATGAAGGGCAGGTCTCGCTTGACCAACTTCATCTCCCTCTATGGAAGGAGATGAATCTCCTTCCATATGGATGGAAAATATGGGAAGGAGATGAATCATCTATAAGATGGCCTACCTGATTGATGAGGGAAAGGCTGTGGATGTTGTCTATTTGGACTTAAAGCATTTGACACTGCCTCCCACAGTGTTCTTCTTGAGAAACTGGCTGCTTGTGGCCTGGATAAGTATATTCTTTGCTAGGTTGGAAACTGGCTGGATGGCCAAGCCCAAAGAGTGGTGGCAAATGATGTCACATCTAGTTGGCGACCAATCATCAGTGGTGTCCCTCAGGGCTTGGTGTTAGGGCCAGTGTTGTTTAGTATCTTCACTGATGATGTGGATGTGGGGATTGGGTGCACCCTCAGTAAATTTGTGGATGACACCAAGTTTGCTGGGAGTATTGATCTGCTGGAAAATAGGGATACTCTGCAGTAGGATCTGGACACGCTGGATCAATGGGCTGCTCCAAGGAAAAGGACCTGGAGATGTTGATTGACAGACCCGAACATAAGCCACCTTGTGCCCAGGCAGCCAAGAAGGCCAGCGGCATCCTGGCCTACATCAGTGACAGTGTGATCAGCAGGGCCAGGGCAGTGATCATCCCTCTGTACTCTGCACTGGTAAGGCTGCACCTTGAATCCTGTGCTCAGGTCTGGGCCGCTCACTACGCTATCAGAAGATGCTGAAGCAGAGCACCTCAGGTCCAGAGAAAGGCAACAGAGCTGGCGAAGGGCCTGGAGAGTAAGTCTGATGAGGAATGGCTGAGGGAACTGGGAGGGTTTAGTCTGGAGAAGAGAAGGCTCAGAAGGAATCTTATAGCTCTCTACAGCTACCTGGAAAGGAGGTTGTAGTGAGGTGAGGGTCAGTATCTTCTCCCACATAGCAAGCAGTACAACAAGAGGTAATGGCCTCAAGCTGCACCAGGGAAGCCTTAGATGGGATATCAGGAAAAATTCCTCCACAGAGAGCGTAATCAGGTATTGGAATAGGCTGCTCAGGGAAGTGGTGGAACCACTATCCCCGGAAGTGTTGAAAAACTGTGTAGATGAGGCTCTCACTGACATGGTTTGGTGTAGAACATGGCAGTCCTGGGTTAATGGTTGGACTTGGTGATCTTAAAGGTCTTTTCCAGCTGAGTTGATCCTATGATTCTAGGCAGAAACAAGGGCACACTGTACATGAACAAATTTTTAAATTAAAAATGCTCTCCAAAATTGCTCCAGCAATCTTCTGCACACAATTGTTTCCATGTGAAAAGATCCACATTTATTCATGGAAACAGCATACTTTAAAGGAAAAATAAAAGAAAAAAGAATTTACCAATTCAGCATTCAATCATAAGCAGTACTATGAACTTCAGTTATTACTGCCACAGATGCACACACTAATATCAAAACTCCAAAATGCCAAATAAGAACAAAGCCAAACATAACCATTGGTAGATCTGCCTCTGCATTTGCATAGAAACATATGGCAAGTTTGAAAGTGCAGTTTTTGAAGCAAATTTTAAATCAACCAAGGGATTATTTAATAGAATCTCAAACCACAAAACACTTCTTTTTTTTCTAATGTATGGTTATGTCCCTTGGCAAGTATGCCAAAAGTAGCAGCAAAATGAGACTTTAGGTTTTTAATATATTTTTCAAATATTCATTTTTATCCCCTAAGTGAATAATGTGAACTAAATCATACCACATGACTATCTCTAAATTAATTGTTTTGTCTTAACGTTCCCAGCCATTCTACATTTTTAGCTAGCTAGTTTTCCTGGAAGACAGAATCAATGTTACAAACCATGTCTGTGTTTCAATGAAGATGATATAACTACAAAAAATGTCATCACTTTTAAGCAAGATAAACAGTTCTCTTAATCCAAAGCATCAAAGCAAGTATCTACATTTTGTTAAACCCAAAAGTCTTTTTAAAAAACAGCATAACGTTAGGAATCCATGTCAATAAACTACAAACCAAAGCAGAGTGAAGTTGCTAAACCGTTTCTAGTTTCAATGAGAAAATACACATACCCAGCAGCGACCATTTGTCATTCCAGTAAATCCTCAGTTTATGTGCAACACAGGTAAATGGATTGGAAGTGCCAGATCAGTTACTGATCTTGGTCGCTGATATATCTCTAACGGTGTCAGAACAAGACTGTCTGGAATAAAATGCAAGAAATCTCAATATAGGAAATTATATCTTCCTCCAGTAAGAGTTCCCTACAACTGTTATTTGCTTATTCATTTATTTGCTGATTGTTCTAGCATGTGCATTCTCTTGAAATACTCATATGAAGGCAGTTTCTGCAACATCCTTCCACAGGCTTTGGAAGAACTAACATGATTTCTCTTTTTTTTTTTGAGTTTGGATACCAGTTAAACTATTCTGCGTGCACATGGCTGGAGTGCAATCTACAGATGCTGAACCTTTGCGCTCTTAATAAAGAATCAGTTTTAGTTTAGAGAGATGTATTATTACACACCATGTGGTACATGAAACAGCTCTCAGTAAGGCCTGAAGGCTCACAGTACCGAAAGCTGTAGGCACACAGATGAAAAGACAAGGCCAGCCAAAGACTTGATTATGATGCAAAGGTATTCGTTACTTGGAACTGAAATAGGGCTCATCATGACAAGCCTGGAAGCAATACCAGTTCACTGATGCCTGAGCCATTTATAAAATTTAAAACTCATATATTTGGAGGTGTTTTCTCCCATTGCTTTAGACTGTTGAACTAGTCCTCATCTATAGCAACAATTGAACCAACTATGGCACTGCAGCCACTAACCCTTTCATATTTACTAATATGACCATTTAAATTATACTACTATACCCCATTATTACAAAGCTGGACAATCAGGGGCATATGTTAAAAAAAAAAAAGGAAAAAAAGGGAAAAAAAGGGAAAAATCAAGCATTTCCCCCTCTAACCAGTTTAGGAAGCCAATCTAATATTCCAGATTCAAAATCAAAATCCTTAGGCACCTTTTTCTCTCCCACTAATTGATATTATGTGATCAGTGTTATTTTTGTCTGGTTTTGTCTTTTAACTATATGTAAGTTCACAAACTTACATAGTCCCAGGGGACTTTTCCCCAAAACCTTCTAGTTCTAGTACTAAGTCTTTAAAACATGGGATGAAACACCATATACACAGCAACATTATAGTTCTTTCGAACTGCATCATCACAAGTGATTTTTGTTGTTGTTGTTCTGTTATGGGTTTTTTTTTTTTAATGCAATTCTCTCTCTGCTGTTTAGGAACAAGGTAAGAACCAAAGTGAAAAGGAAAAATGCAGTCTCTTTGCCTTTCCAAAATAATCCCCAAAGTGCCCTGTTAATGGAAAATATTTAATAATCTGCTATCCCATGTAGAGAAATACAATATTGTGAATACTGTGAAAAGCAAGTAACACCTCTTTATCACTCACAAGTTCAATGAACACTCAACTTTAATTCAGAATTTTTCCATACCTATAGTCCTGTAAGCCACTCAAAAATGGGAAAGAAGCCTAAATTTGGCTACAACTGTCTACTTCTCCCAGGACAAGACCTTTTAGCTGGTATAAAGAAGTTAATCTGCTAGTTGTTCCTTAACACTGCTACAAAGTTAGAAAGGGGTTGCAGTTGTGGAAGAGGAGATCACATCTGCCAGGCATAACTTGAAGCCATAAGCTTAACAGATGTAGAACTGCTTTGAAAAGGAGTCTAATAGCCAGCCATGCATGCATACTAGGTGTGATGCCACTCCCATGGGACCCCTTTTTCCACTCAGGTGATTTAACTATGTACTTATAAAGCAATTTTCGTATTTGACTACCTATGCACGTGCAGATGTGGAGCAAAATATAGAGTATAAAAAGGGAACCTAAGCACAAAGATCATTCTATATGTGAAGAACTGCATTGTGTCCCCAGGTGTGCTCTTCCCTGTCTTTCAGCAAAGCTAGTGGAAATGTAAGACAAGGCCACTTTACACAGCCTGAAAGGTTGCTAAGGCAAGCACTGGTCAGTGGCAAAGTAGAGCTCATTTTATTCCTTGGCTCCAGGCTAGCTGCGCTTCACCACTGTTTCTGCAAGTTCTAGCACTTTGGAGACTTCCATGGGAGAAAATCAGATGCTGAAAACTAAATTTATGTCTATGATGTTCCCAAGTTTATCTGGAGCTGAAGCCTGGTAATTCACAGAGCCCTAATCCCTTCTCAGACAACCTGTTTTCCCTCCATGGCCTGTCAGGCCCCTCAATGCATGTGATTTCACCCTGAATCAAATAGACTTAGGTCAGGGAGGGGGGAGTTTTCCTTTTCAAATCTGAAAAGACATTAATTCCCCCAAATCTAAAACTCAAGGTCCTTCATCATTCCCTCCAATATTTTAATTCAAGCAGCATTTTCTCCTGAAGTGACTTCTCTTCTGATTCTCTGCTACCAGGAAGAAAAACAAGTACAAAGGACAAACCTCCACAGAATAAAGGACAAAATCAGCTGTGGGGAAACTAATACAAAGATAAGTCAGTTACTTATGCCACAAATTATAGTGGCTCTGCCCTCTCATCTCTCCAGCAGACCTATCAATATGGCTCATTGTCCAGCTAGATTCTGTATTAACAGAGAACTCCTTACTAGAGTTAACACCCAATTTCAAAGAACAGACATTGATTGCATGCTTTAGCCCATCCTTAAACCAACTTAAATACTTAAATTGTTTGCTGAAAGGGAGCTGTAGTTGCTTTTATAAGTAAGTCAGCGACTGATTATTGACCTAATTTTAGCATCTGCAAGCATATTAATGTACAGATCAGCTCATTGCAAAAAGACAGAAGGCTTCTTCTCAAACAATATTCAGACTGAACAGCAAGAGTTAAACAGTTTTAAAAACATGTTTTCCTACAGCTTCCCTGTGAAGCATGCTTGGAAGAGACTTCTAACCCAGTCATCTAGGGCTTAATGCAACTGTTGAAGAAACTGGGCTGATTTCAGTTCTTTTCAGATGACAAAATGTTTAAGCATTTGGAACCAAAGTTTCACAACTGCACTTTCTAAGCTGACAACAATGGACATATGTACAAGTCATTTAAGACTAATACAAAGAACAATATAATTTTATAGCCATAGATTAACTATCCACAGGAGGCAGGCTTGGCTGGCTTATAGCATATTCCCTACTTTATACTTATTACTAGTTCTCTTCCAGGAAATATTGTGGCTGGGAAGAGAATTTTGGTTCATAGACTTAAAACTGGTTTTCTTTTCTTGACTTACGGATGCCAAGAAGGTGGAAATATTTTTGAGGAGTCTCTTATTATCCAAAACACAGGCATACTTTCATTTCTAGTGTGCACATACTGGTTTTTTTTCATGCAGAATTGTACTCAGCCCACACTTTTTTTTTTTTTTTTAATTAATAAAGTAATTGTGCTTAAAAAGCCAAACATTGAATCTTTGGCTATACTAAGGTAACTCTTTTCAACACAGAGGCAATGCAGTTGTTCAGCAACTGAATTTGGCTCAGGAATGAAAGGATCTACCTTCTGAGCCAGCGTATTTTTGTAAAATACAAGTGCTGAGTGCTCAGCTCACAAAGTGGGCCAATAATATAAGCCTTCTCCCTCAAGGTACACAGACACTCCTATAGCTCAGTAGAAGTACTCCCATGTACAAATGTTTGCAGAATAAACGGTATAACTTGTATTTAAGTACCAGTTAGTAAGACCTAGCACATCTATAAACACCTGAGCTCAACATACAAAAAAGATCTGCTAACCCATGCACTGGCCCAGAGGAACACAAACTGGGCAGTTTATTTTGCATATTCAGGCAACACAAGCCCTCCCTTCCCAAAATCCCAACATTTAGACTGAAAGAAGCAAATCCCACAAAATCCTGTGCTTTTCATTAAAGCCACTGTTCTCTTAGCCCATCCATCCCCTTGGTTGGAGCACTAGAACTGGAGATACAGGATGATATATCCTTGCTAATCCTGACCCATCACTCTCCCATTTAGTCTTCACCTCAATGTTACAAAATGCTGAAATACTAAGGAGATTCTTTATCTCTTAAAATTTCGGGATATCACAGGATGACATGATTTTGAGATGATACATCTCTGCTTAAAATTCTTCCCTTCCTTAGTACAAAATCAACCTCTAAGGCTACACACCTTTAGTAGCTAAGTCTATAAGTATTTCCAATTGATAATGCAGTGCGTAAATTGGGATGAATTCATCAAAATTTTACTAGTTTAGTTGTACCTGGGTATTGCATTATCTAAGCTATTTCTTAGATTTGAATTGTTTGGCCATTTTTGGAACTTGATCCCCTGTAAAACTTTGCTCCGTACTTTCAGAGTGTTTCCCAGCCAGCTGTTGTGGTATTATACTGAGGGTAGGTCACAATCATTTAGCGTTTTGTATCTCAGCAACTTCATGATATTGTGGCATCAGAACAATGGTTTCTCCCAACACACTGGCTCACATCACCTCTTCCCTGCTTGAAGACCTCATAGCAGCCTTCCAGTATCTGAAGGGGGCCTGTAAGGATGCTGGGGAAGGACTCTTCATTAAGGACTGTAGTGACAGGACAAGGGGTAATGGGTTCAAACTTAAACAGGGGAAGTTTAGATTGGATATAAGGAAGAAGCTCTTTACTGCAAGAGTGGTGAGGCACTGGAATGGGTTGCCCAGGGAAGTTGTGAATGCTTCATGTCTGGCATTGTTCAAGGCCAGGCTGGGCAGAGCCTTGGGTGACATGGTTTAGTGTGAGGTGTCCCTGCCCATGGCAGGGAGGTTGGAACTAGATGATCTTAAGGTCCTTTCCAACCCTAACTATTCTATGAGATTCCATGATTCTAGGTCAGATAGTAATAACTATTCCAGCAGAGGCACTGTGATTGAAAACACTGGCATCATTCTTATATTGAAGTGTCTCTGCTTAGAGTCATAGATTTATTCATTGATCAAAATGAATACCCTAGCCGAAGGTCCAGAAAGTGCTTCTACCTGTGTTTAATTTTAAGCTGTGGGCAGGTTCATGTATTCAAAACTTCTGTGTTTTCCCGGACTGGAGTCCTTGCCAGACATAGTGAATTTCAAAAGACTTGCTCTAAACTGGTAGTCCCAGAAAGGCTGCCCATTTTGCTATACTTTTCAAGGGATCAACAGCAGCATATCTTGAAATGATAAAGGAATGAATACTTTGTTTTGCTATTTCCCTGCAGCATCTAGCAAATCATTATTATCAATAACTGCCAATAACAACTGTCAGAAGCCTCTCCTGTGTGGCCTCTACTGTTTGCCAAAAATCCCTCTTTTTTTTTCTACCTGTAAGTCAGGTGAGAAGGGCAGAAGATGCTGATAACATTTTGAAAACTGTCTTTTTCATCTAAAGTGACAAAGACTTTTCCCCCAGGGCACCAGCAGAAAACAGTAAAACTCTGTACCTAAGGTAATAAGTAAGAGCAAAACAACTAAAACCTTGGGATTTACAATTTTTTCCAATTGTCATTTTCCACAATCCCTGTTCATCGGTATTTATTACTTACCTTTTAGCTTCACAGTGTTTCCCTTTCACTTGGGATATTGGCTTATTGCTTTGCAAATTGTATGTTAGTACTGCTTACCTACAAATACCTTAGGTATGATCCCAAGGGCAGTGCTGTATGTGTTTTAATGAACATCTGAACTTTTAAAATTCAGTAGCTTTTATTTTAACCAGAACTGAAAGACAAAGTTGAGTTCCAAGTTCGTGATCAATTTACCTTTATACTTACAGAGAGATTGAAGTAGGGCAAAAATTGCTCCTATGCGGAAGATTTGCCTTTAAGCTTGAGTTCTATTTAAAACCCACCAATAACAGACAACAGACTTTATATGCTTGAAAAAGCCAGTCCTGAAACACAACATAAAGAGAAAAATATTAGTTGTAGCTAAGAGAGGAGGAATAAAAAAATATTTAAGAAACAAATGTCTGCTTAGAAAATTGGGGACTCTAACATATTTTGAAGAAACCTTGCAAACTAGTTTATAAAACAAGCAGTTGTTCCCTCTTTGGATATTAGTGAAACATCATGAGAGAATTAGAATAGCTAAAGTATTCTCAGATGTTTGCAGTGATCACTCCCCAGTCGAGTGTTTGGAAAATCTAAATGTGTAAAATTTCCCATAAACAAAAGGACTTTAAGAATGTCATTTCTGGGATGTTCTTGGCTGAGATTGCTGGAACAAATAGGAATAGGTTTATGAATACAAATAGATGATATGGAGTGTTCTAGGGAATATTTGTGCTAATAAATCAAAGATTAAAAAAAAGTAAAAAAGTACAATTACAATGCAAAAAGCGACAAGAGCTGGAAAACCTGGAGCTGGGATTGCCTGTCTATTTTTGCACATCCTGTTACAACTCACAGTGGTATAACATGTGGTATAGAGCCGGACACCAGACACTAATCCCAGAACCAAACCAGTTTGAAGGCTCCCAACCAAGCTGTATAAAAATGTGTGTGAACCTCCCATCTTCTTACACAGTCTTGCTGGCCTCACCCCAAGTCTTTCGTGCAGTAGCAACTAAATACACAGGTAACATTATACTTTTTACATACAGACATTTCTCCAGTTTCTGCTAGTCACAAAAGCTTGAGCCTTTTTTGTTTCATAAAAACAACTATTGAAGGATATTCAAATTCCAGGAAAGTGTGTCTATGAGATGACAGGCAACATTTTGGAAATACATCTGTGAGCAGCAGTGAAGAGTAGAAGGGACAAAGCCCAGACTCTAGGAAAAAAGAAGAGACAGTTTCTTGCCTTTCAGTAGTGATTTGATTAGCAGCAACAGCTTCCAGGTTTAAATTCTGGCTCTCGTCTCAGAAACCTAGGAAAATTAAACCAAACTGGTTGAGAGTTCAGTGAATGGTACTTTCATCTTTGTCAGTGAATTAAAAAGCATAACTTCACTGGAGGGGCAGAGGAGAAAAAGTAGACACAAAAAACATTCTGTGAACAGCTGGTTTTTCCCCCAGGTATAGTAATAATTAGTCAAATAATTATTCATTCACAAGTTCAATGAGCTTGGGCTAAGGAAATCTGTCTTTCTTGACCAAAACCTCTATCCTGATCTCCTTCAACCTCGAAGGTTTCACATCCTCAAGCTTCAAGCATTAGATATTAATTAGTTCAATTGCATCGCAGTGACAACAGCGAGATACAGTATTTCCAAGACTTTCCTGCTTCGCTACAAGCACATAATGTCATTGGATTTATACCTTTTCTTTCTTTATTTATTTTTAAAAGAAGAAAAATAACCCAAATAGGCAAAACAAAATACAAAGTGAAGGTGTTTTAGACCTCTCTTTCTACTCCTGCCAAGAACATTCCTTTCCTTCTTACCATCTGCTGTCTGGAAGGGGCTCTTCACATCTTTTGGGTCTCAGCTGTCAGGTTTTTCTGCATTTGAGAAAGAAAGGGTATGTGGTTGTGACTGCACATGAGGCCTTTTAGTTGGAAACTATCACAAAAATTCTGTTCTAAACCCAGGCTTTTCTCTAAAGCTGGAAACAGAAAACATTTCAAATCATGGTTGCAATCACAGCTAAGGCTGTAGGTCAGTGCAAGGCAACATAAGAAGCTCCTCAGCTAGGATTAATTACTGACCATCAGCCTGCTTAAATCATAATCTCTTTCCACCACTATCTTGGGGGGTTCTCCTTTGCACGGCAGTTTAATCTTTGGGTTCAGACATTACAGCAGAGATGAGTGCTATACAGCTGTCTCTAAACCACTCTGTCAGTGTGCTCAGCATGCAAACAGCTATATACAAAACATACTAACACAGGTCATGTCTGTAGCTCAGCTTATTCTCCCAGTTTTCTCTCTCAGGTGACCCAATGCTTAGCATCACTCCTGCCAGGAATGGCCTGACTTCACATACAAGCATGCCACAAGGCAGTGTAGTAAGACCTACATTTTTATTATGCCTGCCTAGCATGCCAGCACACGCAGCAAGCTTCTTCAAAGCATCCAGTCATCTGTTTTACTGAGCCAACGACTCAACCACAGCAGCAATGAGTGCCTACACAGCAAAGTAATTCTCTGCATCATGAGAATCCCATACCAGACCCAGGAGCAGCTATAAAAGCAGGCAAAACGGGAACCAGAGGTCGTGCTTCTCCTGCCAAGAAGTAACTTGGGTGGATCAGCATGCCCCAAGGCCATTGTGCTTTTACTGACAAACCAGCCTGCCTTTACAAGATCTTTCTAACTGAATACTGTACACAAAGAAACCAAACACAGAATTACAGAATCTTAAAATAACTAAGGCCAAGAGAAACCTCTGGGGTCATCTTGTCCAGTCCATGCTTAAAACTGGGCTGAGTTGGGTCATGTTAGGGCCAACAGGAGCCACATGCATATGTATCCCTGACCATACTTCAGATCACATCAACTACAACACCTATAACAAGCTGATAGACAGAGGAAGGAAATGAAAAAACTACCAAAGAGAAATATCACGTCTGTAGCCATATTCAGACCCATGCTTCCTTACAATCACAGCAGAAATACAAATGTGGGTCCAATGCATCCAGTGCTACTGAAAGAATCACACCAAGGAAAAAAATGAGGTCTCTTTGTATTATACACTTTGGTCTTGCTGATATGCGTTTAGTCCAGCAGAGTTTAGCAAATATGAAAGTAGAAAAGAGACATGTATGTGTAAACACCATACGTTTATAAAGAGCTAGCTGGAGTGTATTAACAGTGCTTAAAAACACTGGAGTATTTGCTATATCACACTCCAGAATAGGACAAAAGCACCATATCTGGCAGGGTCTGGATTAGGAATTAGTGTTTTCATTCACTAGGGTTTTGCTCAGTCTTGGGAAGCATCACCTCAAATGAGGGTCAGTGGAAAAGGCAAGACAACAAAGAACAAATGTCTCCAGCCTCACCCAGGAGCTGGAGAGAATGGGTAGGAAGGAATAGAGAAGCAGAGTTCCTTTATTGCTTTCATAACTAGCAGCATGAGCATTCTGATCAGTTAAATGCTTCAATAACACTGTTTGAAAACAGCTTAGCCAAAAAGTTTCATCTGCAATTTCTGTCTCCTCCCTAAATGCAATGCCACAACTTTAGCAAAGATAGAACAGGGAAAGATGCTGAACATATGGATACTAAAGGAAATGCTTTCTCTAGCAATGGCCACATGAGAACTCTGAGAATTTCCTTCCTCAGCTCATGACTTTTTAGTGGTTTGGATGACTTTGATAGGAAAACCAAATATGAAGAATCTGATCTGAATTTTCTATAACACATCCAGTAAATGACAGACAATCCCTTCCATTTACCATAGTGTCAATAGTACATTGAAGCAAGTACCCGTTTATCCAGGCTCTCTAGTGGTTGCATATACAAGCACCTAGAGATGATGTAAGAAATTCTTAGGCATTTTTCTTCAATGTGCAAAATCATCATCATCACAGTGTCAAATAATAAATTGCCATTATTTTTACTAGATAAACCTGTCTTGGGTCTTTAGATAACTCCTTTATGAAAATTCAATAGGACTTAAAAGTTTTGAAAGCATTTTTGCTCTTTGAGATAAAGGAATACATAATGTAGCAGGGTGGTGAGGGTCATGTCCAAATGTTTTTGCTGCCTACTGTCAATAAGTGCACTGATAGCTAGCTTTAAGCCTTTTGCCAAGAAAAAAAAAATAACAAAGCCCTGACAGCATACAAACAGCTTATGCTTCTGAAGCCCAAAAGAAGGCAAAGAGGTAAAAACTACACAGAATAATATTCTTCAGCTGGAAACAGAGTCATATAAATATTCTCAAGTGACATCCCATTTCAGGAGGGCTCAGAGCTCTGAGATGATAACAGATATTTGTCTACTAGATTTGTAGAACTTGCCTTCAAAGCATAGGCCACTACTTCCCCCACTAGTTTATATGAATAAGCATATCCACGGAAGAAGAAATCTTTCCCCTGTTTCAGCTGAGAATGTTTTCAGTGAGTTGTCACAGCTCTGGCCAGACTGCCACAGCAACAGCTGACTGCTGAAAACTTGCCTCCTCTCTAATCTGCTCATGCTTCCAGTTTCCAGGCTCTGGGTCCTGTCAGTGTTTCATCTGCCAGGACTGTGACAGATGACAAAGGGTCCCTCCATACTGATATTTGTTTCCACATAAGTAAACTTAAACACAGTGAGTATTCGCTGTCTTTCCAATTCCTTTTTTCCACTTAAATTTAAAGTTGTTTCCCTGACCTTTTCCCCTGCAAAAGCTAATTAAATTTTTTTTATAATAATGATGATTTGGTCACAAATGAGAACAAAAGCATTTTCTTGAGGAGATTGTCCCTCCTTGTGTCTATATTTACTGTGCATTTTCTGAACGTTTTCTCCCTATGTAATAGATAGCCAGAAAATTATCTGTCAGGGGATGATGGATGATGAAGTCTGCTACTTAGGCCTCAGGGCCTGGTGCTGTTGCTATACTTGACTTAGCCTTCAGTAGGCACTAAGTGCTCTGTCAGACTCATGCCGGGGGAAAAGCATATGCCTGTAACTCCCAAAAGTGTGGGAATCAGAATAAACAGAGACATTTTTAACATTACCACACATTCTAAATCTGCTGCGTCACTTTCCTGTAAGCACTGTCCTCATTTTTGCAATGTGTGCAGTCATTGTGGGTTTGTGGCTCTGTCCATCACTGCTGTTCTTTGTTGTACGCTGACCAAAAAAACAAATGAAAAATAAAAGGAATGCACAGAATACATGACCATTTGGCTGATGACTACACTCTGTTACCAAAGCAGAGATAAGTTCTTGGGGTTTTCTTCTTTCCTTTGCTCCCAACAATGCTTTTGTTGGTGTGTTGCAACAAGGCTTTTCTCACCTCACAGCTTTATTAATTCAGGGTTTTTTAGAGTCCCCGTGGGTGCTGGGACACACCACACATATATATGTCATCACAGAGCTATAGTTAAAAGCAGTCTTCCACTCTTCTTTCCACCCCAAAAATTTCATCAATCACTGCTTGGTTTGGATGAACTGCAGCAGGACTCTCAAAATCTCAAGTATTTCCATTATAAGCCCCAGGTTCAAGGTAAAATGATGGCTTAAAAATGATGCCAATCTTAAGTATGTTTTCTTCTAAGGCGTATGTTCATGCCTAACTATGAATTATAACCAGGTTTTTAAACCATTTTTCTTAAAAGAGAAGGGGCCAAATGCAGCCATAACAGGATTCTCATTCTTCAGAAATTCCTCTTCAGTGAGTATCATTGTGTCTCCTCCTCTTTCATCACTGCTTTCTTAAGATAAAATACTTATACCATGGCAAGTATTAAAAGGTTTGATTCCTTAATTAGAAGAGGCCAAGAGAAAATGTCATAAAAAATAACAGCACTTCAAATTACACAAAGTAATCTTGAGGGTTGTTGTTGTCCCCACAGTGCAGGGGATCTTTACCCACAGATATTAGTATATAAAAGCTTTGTGAAAAACATCTCTAGATTAGTTGTCCCTTCAGTTCAAAATGGATATTCCCCATATTCTCCAGACCTGATTTATCTGAATTATCACTGCATAATTTCTTAGGAAGCAGTTTACCAGCATTTTATTTCTTTCCTACTTACACCGTCTCAGAATTAGCAGAATCCATTGAGGCCTAACAGGCCTTAAAAAACAGCTATCTTTACTTTTTCTGATCAGTCACATTAACCCTTCCTGGTATCAGTGGGGTTCCTGCAGCACGAAAAAGGTACATAGCAAGGCAAGTACTAGAAACCATTGAGAAGCAAGGATATTTATAGGCCAGAATCAGTCACAACTCAAGCAAATTCCATATTTCTTTGGCTTTGACAGGAAATATCACAGCATGATGCCCATTCCAGAAAACTAGCTTTCCCTGGTTGTACAAGGTCATATGAGGATTTGTCATTTGCAATCCTCACACTGAAAACTGAACTCATTTTAGTTATTAGCTGAGCATCCACACCTGCATAGTGTTACTAGGGATTTCTTTTCTATGATACACATTAATACAAGAAGATATCCAAAGGTCCATTCATCTTGCTGTACAGATGGGTTTAGCTAACAACTATGTGCCTGACTTGTGTTTTATATCAATGTATCCATCCCAGCATCACTCCATGTTTCCATACAAAATATACATATCATTCAACAGCTGCAGAACAGCTTAAATTCTCTTATCTACTCACTTGAAATCCCCCAGGGCAAACTGTTCCGCAAGATGATCTTTACACTTCTCTTGAATCTGATGCACTGAGACCTAACAAGGCATTATGGCCAGAGACTGGTGTGACTACAGTAATAATTACTAGTACAGCAAATAAGCTTCTTATTGCAAGTACTGTTAGTGCTGTATGCAAGCCAAGAAGAACCCAGAATCATCGTGTCAGCAATTCTCAGAGACTATTTTAAATGCCATCAAAGTTCTATTAAACTTTTACAGCAGAGCATGGAGTGTACTTTGTGTTCCTTTGAAATTGATGGAACAAGCCAATTTTAAACTGAGTAGGTACTTAGAAGGATTTAAACACCACTTATTTTTCTGGCAACACTTCGAGCAACAGGTCTTCCTGGATCCACACACACCAAAATATCCCCACATGGGCAAGAGCCCAGCATCAAGCCTGTTTTGTAAACACTTTGCATTTGTTAATAATTGCAGCCATTTTTCCAAATTCATAATGTAAATCCCAGTGTCGTAGCACATTGAAATGTTTGCTTCATGATACAGACCTGCCCCAATTTCATAGACCTCAGAACTCTTCATTAATGTTCCTTTCTAATCTGTGGAGGTACACATATATATTGATATGGAGCCTGATATAAATACGTTGACATCTATGGAAGGCTTCAATAGAAAGTAATTTGGATTGGTATAGGCAACCTTATACCTTTAGGCTACTAATCAGCTTGCAAGCATTAAATTCATCTGGCTTAAACAATATATAAAGAATATGGAGAGACACTTGTATAATATTCATCAAATAAATCAAATACAGCATAGAAACACTATCACAACACCCAAGTCCAGGTGTTTAATGATGAACGTTTAAAATTGGCACAACTTTAAAAAGCACAGCTGTGATTAGGATATAATTATCTTTTGCAAAAAATCTATTTCAGAGCAATAATTCTTTGCTGTTAGTGACAGGAACAGATTTTTATTCTTTTCCACTCACCTTAATTCTGCAAAGTCTGTGCAGCTATAAAAGAGTGATGTGGATTCTTGTCCAGCTCACAAATCTAAACATTTTTTTTTTTTGGTAACTGATTGAAGAATAGCAATTTCTTGTGAAGAATGTAGCTTAAATTTTGGATCTGATTGATAAAACAAGGCTGGCAGCAAACACACCTATTATTTATTACTGGATACACATGGCATGAAAGTAATTGGAAAAAACAGGTATGCCACAGGTATTTGTCAGTTACACACTTGGTCTGCATTGAGATTTTCTGTCTCAAGGATTTCATCACATCAGAAAGACACTATAGTATCTGAAAATAATTCTGCTCATGTATGAATGCAACAAAACTTGGATGCACAGGTTATCTGCTGAACAAGCTTGCATAGTACATTCTGCATAGACATCTACACAAACGCACATGTATATCATATGTATACTTATATCTTTCAGATCACAGCCTGTTGCCATTTGAATACAATTGCAAAATTACACAAGAGCCATATTGTCAAAATTGGCTCAAGGGAGGCAAAGACATCGCTATAGATATATAAATCTCCTTCCACCAGAAGTCTCTTTTGACACAGAAGGGAAAAAAAACCCAACAAAACAAAACCAAAACAAGAAGAAAAAAACACCACCAAACCCACTGTCATGTGTAAAGAATCCTTCCTGAGCAAAACACGCTGAATACAACTAAAACCCCCAAAACTTCAAAAGATTTGCTTTTATAGTGACTTAAAACATTTCAAACCCCACCCAGCCTCTCTAATTTTTTCTCCTTTCTAAACTTTTGAATGCAAAAGATCAAATAAATATGATCCAAAGATATCCGGAATTTAAGAATCACAAACTATATATAGGCCATATCATTTGCAAAGCCTATAAATTAATATTAGCATCTCCTTTTGAGAAAAATGTCTATTTTAAAACAATTTTTAATATTTTGTATGTACATAAGACTGCAGATGAATTTTCTAGTAGCCATAAAATTATTATTTATTCACAAAATTATTAAGTAATATTCATAAAATTATGGAAGTCTAATAATTTAGATTATCCTACAACAACACTAAAAGTGAGTAAAAAGAAAAGAATCCATCTGGCCATTTCAATTAAAATCTCTTACATTATATTAAAAAATTTTTGGAATTAATACAATCAAGTGTATCTGCCAAAAAAGTCCTTTGCTCTAAAGGATTGACTAAAACCTCTTCGACTCTACCATGGCCTCTGGCCACGAGAGAGAAGCTGCACTGGATTACACAGCACTATTGAGACATCTTCTTTAAATAGGTATTTTAAAAAGTCATGATCCCCTTTTCCATTAGATGTTCCGTAAACACTTGGGAATTGAATCACTCATTTGCTATAGAATATAAGAAGAAAAAAGCACTCATAAATTGAAAAAAAATAGTTGCATTTTTTGAAAGAGACAAGATGGCTTTCTGTAATATGAAAGCTCAGCTTAAAAGATGTGTTAGATCCATAGAGATCCATTGCTTAAGAATGAAATTCACCCTCTGTGTAAAGAACCATCACAAGATTTACCCAGTGATTAATGATGATTAAGTGGTTTTTTACAGATTTAGGTAGGACATAACTGAAAATTGATATTATCCTGGCCAGCTTCTATTAGCATTAATGTTACAATATAGAGCTAACTCAGGATATCGACACCCAAGTTACACATCCTGAATTAGCTAAAGTCAAAGTGAGGATGACTATGTTGCAAAATAACCCCTTCTAGACTCAGTTTATCACTTTGCTCTCTCCTTAATGATATTTAGACTTTCCAAACTGTATTTCACAATTCTTTTAAAAGCTAAAAATCAGTTGCAGAAACCTTTAGTTAATTGTGGGAATGTAGCATGCAGAAAAAACAGATTGGAACACTCCAGGAGGAATGGCACTGAGTTCGACCTGCCTTTTGTCCATGTCACCCATGTTTAGCCAGTAAGTCACACCAACAAAACAAGTCACTTTCAAACTAGAACAGGCTTCCTAGAGAAGTGGTTGATGCTCCAGGCGTGTCATTTGGACATGCCTTAACTTTTGGTCAGCCCTGAATTGCTCAATTAGTTAGACTAGATGATTGTTGCACATCCCTTACAACTGAAATGCTCTATTCTAAATCTTTGTTTTGCCAATTCTTTAACAAAATCTAGCTAAAAGTACCAGTGCCCTAGAGCTAAGGAACACTTCTGAGAGAATGCTTGGAAAGTTATTTGTATTATAACCCATAGAAAAAAGTTGTAAATCAAGGAGCTTATGATGGAGTTTTGGGGCTAAGATGGTTTGCAATTGACTCAGAAATCACTGAAAGTCCTGAGTCTTGCAGCGATGAGACAGTTCTGCCTATAGTGGTGCAAATGCAATGGCATCATCCAAAGACCACCATTTTTCAAGAACCGGAGTATTGGCCGGGTTCTGCTTATGTCCCTAAATTCTCATGGCAATGAGGAGACAAAACATGGAAGCACTACAAGAATGAAAATTCTCACTTTCTAAACTCTGCAGCTAAAGTGGATTTCAGCTGAAGTAGGGATATTTCACGTAGAAGTAAGCTGCACTGCTTTATTGACTCAGGAAATTTCTGTTCTCAAAAGGTTACTAGAAAATCTCAAGTCAAATCAATCTCCAGCTAAATTTTACTGTTTCTACACCTTTCACTAATTCTTAGTAGGAGAATAAGAGAAAAACGTGCACTTTGTTTTAAACTGCTCCTTGTCCTCTCTCCTTTTTTCTTTTCCTGCTAGCAGGAGACAGAAACTGCAAATTAATTATAGTAAAAGATTATTTCCCTGAGGTTTTTCAAGCCTCATTAAAAAACCTCAATTCTCATCAATTTTATAATCCAGTAACATTTGTTTTGAGACTTTGTCTGTTCCCCAAAACAGAGAGAGTGCCAGGAAACTCAGTTCAAACTCTTTTTATTAATCAAAATAACATTGAATTCAGCAGTTATTAAACCCAGTTAATAAATGTAGAATCTGCGACATATACAATAAATGATGTAATTTGTTTAACATGCCTAGTGGTCCAATGCATTAGTTAGAGGCCTGACAAGTGTATGGGAAGTGTTCTTAAAACATAGGAAACTCAGATCAGGAAACATTTATGCAAACAATATGGTACTCATGGACTGAAATAGGGACACAGGTTGTTGGATGAAAGATTTAGAGCATGACTCAGTAGCTATAAAGCTATCTGGGAACATTTAAGTCAAGAACTATGATTTGTATCTATAGAACATATGAGGGTTTTGGTAGATTTCTAGATTTACCCTGTAAATTTGACAAGAAATAATTTATTGTGTGCAATGCTGGTTTTTCAGATACTAATCATGCCTCTGGTTTTGGACGTGAAAACATGCAAGTTGGTTTTGGTAGATGCCCCCTGTCCTTTTTTGTGGGTGGGGTGAAGTTAAGAGTACACTTGAGAATTTGAAAATAAAACTGCAAGCCATCCTCAAATAAGAGAGAAAAAAAAAGGGGGGGGGGGGTGGTGGAATGGATTATGGTGAACAATGAATTGATTGTGGCAAAGTTTTACCCATGGAAGGAGACTGGTAGATGTTGGGAAAAAAATCTTCATAATTATTGACACTTGTGCTGGAGCAACTCTAAGCCAAACCATTAAATTGCTCAACCACGAAAGCACGATTAAAATTGTTTTGAGAATCTGGTTATGTTTTTCTTTTGGAAATAAAGGTGAGATGGAAAATGGAGTTTATGCCTGGATAAACAAAAAACAAAAAACATGCTTTTATTTTTAATTGTTGGGTTTAGGAGAAGGCAAGGGAAGGTAAAAGAGGGCACTGGAGTATTTCTGTGGTGATGAAAACCTAATGTATTATTTTGTAATTAAAACATCTGAAGCATTTCTTCATTATAATGACAATATTGCAAAAATGCTCAAGGGTAGGATTCTCAGAAACAGTGATTTCCAATAAAATACTATCTATGTAATCAGCATGCCAACTAAGAAGAGAAAAAGGCAATAGTGAAGTTGCATTAAAAAATGTCGACTCTCCAAAAGATGAGAACTAAGACAAATAACCTCCAAACCAAGAAAGAGAAAAGCTTTCTAGCAGCCAAAAGTGAAATTAGTTATTTCTGAGGAGGAAAAAACTAACCAAACATTTCCCAATATCACCCTTCGCAACTGGAATAAAACCAGTTTACTTCAACTATGCTGAGGTAGTAATCTTTTTTCGTGCCATGTTTTGCCTTTATGCATACATCTTGTTCCAATTTTGGTTTCATCCATTCCCATTTTCAAACAACCATAACGTTCATATAGGCTTGCCATACACCAGATCCCATCTGTCCGCGACCTTGAATAAACAAGGGGCCTCAGATGTTCTTATACACTTCAAACCACTTTGTCATTTCCAGTGATATACGAGCCACACTGCAGTGACATGCAGTAATTACTGGTTTGTGGAAGTGCCTTTCTGCTTCTTCTCTTGATGTAAGTTTACCATAGAACAAATTTACTGTAATCTTTGTGTTAACTTGTGCTTCCCTACAGAGTGAGAAAGAGGTCAGCAAAACAGCGCAGGAGACTGAAATAGAAATTCTGCACATATAGCACCCCAACAGCCCAAAACAAGGGTCTGTCTTTAGCAGAAGAAAACCAAATCACACAAACTCCATCCAACAAACCAATGATGATGAGAAGAAGAAGTTCTTGAAAACAAATACTATAAAGAATTTGTTAACTGATGGCCAGATTTACACACCCCACATAGCAGCTTTGTTGTGGTGTTGTGTGTTCATCCTATTCCATTTCAAGGCTGCTGTTCAACACTGTTGAGTTTTGGCATTGTCAAAACGAAGTAGAGATTATGTGGCACCATATGTCAGACCGCTGAAGCAAAGGATTCCTGGTCTAACATGTTTGCCTTTCCTGTCTAGAGGGAATATTAAAACCAGCGGAACAGGAGAGGTGGATGGGCCAGTGCAGTGTGGGAAAGGTGTTTTAGCTCTCGCCCAACTTCTCAGCAATCCTGCTTGCACGTCTGAAGACAAATGTCTGGGTGCTTCTGCTCATACCAAAGGCAGGAAATACTTCATCTTTTCCTCCAAGACAAAAAGAAAAACACAAAGCAAATCCCTTCAGCAATTACTTTTTAATGTAAATTCATGTTTATTTCATGCCCTCAAGCCTTTTAGTCCTGGTTGTTTGTGACAAACATTCCACAATAGACTCTTTAAAGTCTGGTGTATGTGCCAGTGCTAAAAAACATGCAGCAGAAGACATAAGACAATTAAAATGAAAGAAGACAACAACATGCTGCTAATGGTTTTAAATTATTACATTGTAGAATACTTACTGGTACATCATGGAAGAGCTACCCCCACAGATCTACACAAACCTGTGCCCCATCAATAAACTAATCGTTATCATGTAATACATTGGCTTTCTGCTAGTGATGTTTGTGTTACACACTCCAGCATCCTGTAACTATGGCTAAAGGAATGACACAGCCACACACCAATTAGCTCAGGTCTGTGCTTCAACATATGACAGATGCTCATGGTCCACATCCTGAGTCAATATCCACTGAGGAAGCACCATTGATTGACTTCTAAGATTGAGCTGTACTCAATAACTGCAACAAGATGACCTGCATGCATCATGGTGCCCAGACTGCAGGCACTTGAAGTAACTCACAGAAGAACCCATTTTTAGGAGCAATCTAACCAAAACAGCATCAAAGGTGCACTGTCAATCAACTCACAGAGGACCCTGTGGACTGTGAATTGCAGCCAGTGGTGTGCAAGCTCATTTTCGGTGCTGGATTCCTTATACTATGACAACATTTCAGTGTACAGTGGTCCCAGTTCAGCTGAATGTCCTGAACAGGCAATATTCTGACAATGGGATTTAGGCATCTGCATGATGTAGGTATTATTTGCAGAAAGCTACCTACACACAAATAAATGCACGAGAATAACCAATAATATTTTTCTAAATCAGCAAAGAATAACAGTGGATTGTGATTAATTTGGTTCTACAGCATGAAATCCAGAGAAGTTTCAATGTCAGTTCTTTCTTTTTAAGTTCGTTTGAGGCTTTTTAGGTAAAAAAGGGAAACGAAACACAGGAACATTTCAAAACAACCTTTTGCCAAGTAACTAAGGGCTCTTCTGGGATGCAAAAACACTCAGGTACAAGTCCTCTGTCTGCCCCATTCCGTAAAAATGCCCTTGTCACTTATGTTACTCACTGCTACTGAGTAGCTCACTGCCCTTCATACAAATGGGAAAACTAATACTTTTAAATAAAGACTTTTAAAAGTCAGATTTCAGCAACTTGCTGAGTGTAGCTGTAGTTGGATTCAACACATGTCACCTCTTTTTGAAAGATACGTAGGGAATTACATCCTCTACTTTGAGTTCTATCAAGAACTCATTTTTCTGGTTCTTCTCTTATGCAATATCTGTGCTTTATAAATATTACAGGAAGAGTTTTCAATGCAATTTTAAAAATAAAGATATTGCATTCAAGAAAGACCAAACAAAAAAAATAATCTTAACATTGTCCCCTTATGTTACTGTCAAAGCTAGCAGCAGAAGCATATTTTCCCCCATCCAACTTATATTTACATAATGATAACTAAGCATGTTAACTGTAACGACACTCCAAGCAGCTCAGGAAAGTTTCTAGAGAATAGGAAAGATTTTCACAGAAAGCAAAAAATTTTAATATAGCTTCTATCCATCCTTCCTTCCCCCTCTCCCAGACTTAATAATTTTTTAAACCAAAATGGAAACACACACACTTCAGGTTAACACCATGAACGGAAGTAGTTTTAATTCCCATGAAACAGACAAGTCTCTATGAAGCTTATCTACTCTAAATTATTGAAGTATTAGACAGACTTGGAATTCTTAAGCAGTCATGAAATACATTTGTCAGGAATAATAGCTCAGTTTTAACGGAAAAGAAATATTACTTCCAGTGTCTTGGTAGCTGGGATCACAGCATATGCTTGTCTAAGAGCACATAGGAAATCTTCAAAGAAACCATGCTGGGTTTGTGCATGAAGCAAGTGCCATGGTGACTGGCCCATCCTTCATCTCCAGAACTCAGTAAGAAGTTAAAATCCATTTTCTTGTGGACAACTGATAAACATTTCCCTGTCACAGCACACCCTTATGCAGGTTGAAACCCAGCTGAAAACCCAAGCAACCACAAATCTCATTACAGTGTTCTTTAAAACTGACCATACTCAAGAGCACCCCCTGCTCCCAGTTTCTTGAATAGTGTCACCCGTCTCCTAAGAGTCACATTCAAACTTACAAACCATACTAGTAAGTGAATGGTATCGACTTACCTCTGCTGAACTCAGTGAGAAAGCTGGTTAATTGCTTTTACAATCAGACTTTGGACAAAGAACTCCCATTGAAAGCAAAAAAAATCACGAATAACACCAATGCTTTTCATCCCCTAATTCAGTTCCACACAGGAACAAGGTATTTGTATGAAAGATGCAGCAGCCTACAACTTCCTCTCCTCTAGCCAAAGCTACAGGAAATATTTAGACCTTCCTCTGACAGTGGGAAAGTGAAAGCCTGAAGGAAAAACAATGGAAACAGAATGACCCTTTTGCTGCTTTACTTCTGAAACATGAGAAAGCACCTGTTCCTTCATCTCCCTGTGCAGACATGGATGTGCAAATATACACATTAACCTAGAAGCTCAAAAGCAGTGTGGCATTCATCAGTTTGTCAAACAGAAACACTTTGCTGAGACAGATTTCTTTCTAAAGCACCTCCAAGAAGATCTTTTGGGTTTCCATGAGCTCAGCTGGCTGACTCCACCATCCACAAGACACTGCCACTGTCCTGGTTGTGCCACAGCACCGGAACAAGCTCCTGAACTCCCTCATGGAGGTCTGAGAAGGTCCAGTCACCAGAGCCTAAAGTACATGCTCGAATCATAGAAGCACAGAATGGTTTGGGCTGGAAAGGACCTTAAAGCTCATCTGATTCTAACACTCTGCCCTGGGAAGGGACACCTTCCGCTAGATGAGGTTGCTCAAAGCCCTGTCCAATCTCGCTTGACTTCAGAATACTTGGCTTCACTGAGATCCTGTATTTCATGACTGCTAAAATGAAAACCTAATGTAGAGCACTCTTTTACCACTACAGTCTTCACAGATTCACAAAAGAAAAATAAATGAAGTCCCCAGAAAACTCAAAGCCATGCAAGGTACTTCACCAGTTACTCTGAAGAGAGTTTGCTGTTTGTGACATACTATTTCTATGCACCCCATTTTGGTCATCTTTGCCAAGAAGCTCTATAATTAAGGTTGTGCATTTATCTTTGTTTTCCAGTGGTACTTGAAATGCTTTGCCTGGGGTTATCTGCCAGTCCAGGATTAAAACATGATTCTTGAATATCAACCCGCTGATCTGTCCTGCAGATATAAATAACCTGGATTCACAGTTCTTTCAAACATGCACAGCTCCTACATAATAGACTTTCAGGTCTTTTCTACTGAAGCTGTTTTCAGGATTATCAGCTCCCTTGCTGATGAATTACGAGTTCTTCACTGCATAGAAGTATTGCACACGGTTTTAAAAAGATCAACCCTCCTCACAAGTATTTAGTGACCATTAAAAAGAAATCTGTAGTGTCCCAAATAGTGCATTTGAATTCATTTTCCCTCAGACTGCTGTTGCGTTTGCACACTATCTTTGCAGCCTCACACCCACTGAGCAGTCATTATAGCCAAAGACAAAGGTTCCTGGAAATCCATCTCTTGGCAGAAAGTCCAGGATGCAATTTAAGCATCTTTTTTCCAAAGTTCAAGACATCTGGACGAATTAATTATCAAAATAAATCTCACCATACATTGTCTAAACCATCTGAAGCAGATAACCTGAGAGGGGCAGGAGATTCTCTGATACAAAGTGTGTGGGACTATGCACAAGTTCACTAAAACCATGAAAAATAACATTCCATTAGCTTTCATTTTCTTTGCATGGCCCAAATTCAGCAGATATTTAAGTATAGACTCTGCAGAGTTAATTTGGAGCCTGAAAAAGACCCAATATCTATGAAAATAAACTTGGATAAAGCTTATAAAAACCCCAGACCTATTAATACTTTTAAAAAGAGGATATATTTAAAGTATTGCTGGTGAAATATTTATATAACAAGCAAAGACCAAACTACTGTAATGTATGTTTCAGGCAAACCAGAAATCCAGTGCTCAGAAGAATAAACATTCGTAAACTCTGCAATCTAATTTTATACAGCAACAAAAATGTACAATAAATTTCACAGTCCAATTGATCATAATCCCATTGGCATTGCCCCAGCAATTGATTTAGTCATTTGATCAGCTGGAGAAAGGGATGGGGAATATAATATTTTAGTGGACTTCATAAATTCAAAGCCTCAGCTTTCAAGTCCAAGCAGTAATACAATAAACCATCAAGATCATAAATGGAACAACTAAACTTTTGTAATTACAACATGGTTTATAATGTAATAATTTAGCAAATGGCAGGCATGCTTGATTTACACAAGATGCAGAATAGTAGGTTGTTTCTCATCAGAGCTGCAGCAATACATTTGCTAGATAAATATTTAGAAAATCGAGTTTTGCATCTCGGCCTCTCCAAATGGCGATTGCTCACCCGGCATTGTCCAAATTCAAGGGGTTACTTTTAAAAGTGAAACAGATCTATTTGCTATCTTCCTTACACTGATTTTTGAACCTGGCGTTTGTGCGTCTTTAGCTATATGGAATGAAAATGTTGGGGTTTTTTTCCATGACAGTAGGACCATTAGACACTTAAAATAGTCACAATATTTAGCATTACCTAGTCAGTCTACAAAGGCTTAGAAATCACACATCATCAGCCTGTCTGCTGTTGTGTTTCTGCAGGAGGTAACAGGAGACTAACATTACCCATGATGCCTCACAGATAGATAGATATATATATATATATATATATATATATATATATACACACCCCCCTACCTCCTCACAGATGCTGGCCCAAAACAGCCTCTCAGTGGGGCTCTTCCTCAGTTCCACCAGCACTCAGGAGAGGCTCTGTCTACACCACTGCTTCCTCAGGCCAGAGGCCAGTTCCTGCTCTTCTGGAAGACAACAAATGTGCTGAGAAAAATGTCCTACCTGAAAATACAGCTGAAGCTACACAGCCTTTTACAGGCCTGTGGCTTTATGGCACCATCACAGCTAATGCTCTTCAAGGGCATTTCAAGAGACTTCTAACACATGAGCCTGCATTTTCTTTCTTCAAATTTTATTTAAACACACTTTTTGATGTTTGTTTGTTTGAAACAACAGCAGATTACCCCAGAGAAGATCAGGTGATAGATGCTCTCACTCAGTTTTAAATCTAACCCTTCAGCTACACTCCCAGAAACATCATCTGCTGCAAACAGGTACAATGAGTCCAAGCCTATGTCTACCTTAGCCACTGGGACAGCACGGTCAGATCACTTTCCAGGTTAGTGATAATTTTGTGCATACAAAGGCTTATTATTAAAAGTGGCTTCCAATTTGTGAAAGGTCAGAGTTTTAAAATGATACACTGAGAACAAGAAAGTCTGCATGCCATTCAGTAGGGCTGCAAGGCAAGCTGCAACCACTGTGGCTTCCAGGAGAGCATTTCAATTCGTTTGGGCTTCACACCACAAGATTGTAAGCAGAGAAAACACGTTCAACTTGTTGTGAACTGGGAATAAGAGAAAAGGGGTTATTATGTTTGGCCACTGATGTGTCGTTCATCTCAGAATACATATCTGTACTGAGAGAAAAGAAATCATTCTCCTGATACCAATACATCCATTTTCATAAGTTCATTTCAAACTTAAGGAAAACCCCAAAACCAACAGAAACAAATCAAAGCACCAGCCCTGCAAAATCAGTTTCACTGTTTTGAAACCCCCATAGCTGTTCTCAGGTACAGTACTGCAAAACTTGGGAAGTTTTGCAGTACTCCTAGGAAGCTGGATTTACACAGCACAGATTCACCGTCTTGAGCAGTGCAGAGCAAGGAAATGACTCAAACTGCTGCTCTTTGTCCATGGATAGGTTCGCACTTGAACAGGAGCAAATACTACGGCAACATGTAATCCTGTGTGAGTTGCCATTATCCTGTTAGATATGTCTATTGGGCTCTAAGAAAACTTTTCATTATTTACTCTATGGAGCATTCTTACATTTTGGTCAAAAGATTAGTCTGCAGACAGATTTTCAGAGAAGACAGTCAGTGGAGGAAGTAACCCCATTTACACTCACTCCTTCGTTGCAGACCCTCTGCAGCAAACACAGAAGCTGAGAACTCATGAAGGAGAGTCTCTATGCTGTCCTGTGGCTGTACACAAGCAAACAGTTATCCAGACAGTAGTGAGTTGGGATACTATTCAAGAAACATCCTAATCCCAAGGCTTTACAGGCCTCATAAAATTTGTTAACTCCAAATTTATTGCAGCTTTTAAACAGAAAGTCATGTATTGCTTAATCCTCTCTGTAAAAAACAAAGTAAAATTTCCCGCATGAAGAAACTAGCCAGTGGTGTGAGCTCCCCGGGTGACACGGGAGATTCTGGGAGGCAGTCCCCCAGTCCGATCTGCTGTATATTCACAGTTCAGGACAGCATCATCTGAATACCTGCGTGTGATGGCAAGGTCTCATCCCTCTGAATGAAAGGCACCTGCTGAACAGTTCCGCATGAAGGTGGAGGCTGATGTCACCACAGGCCTGCATGAAACGGCAGTCTGACAAATACCATCACATATATGACCTATTTCCATTAGCTGTTACTTCTAAAGAATCCTCCCCCTTTTTTAATCTTCATTTCTAAGCACCTCCTAAAAAATAAAAAAGATCCTCTTGAATTTCATCAGAAATGACTTGGATGATCTTCTGTTAAAAGAATGACTTTTATCCTCATTCAAATACATATTGTATTGGCTTAGAAACATCAAAGAGGCAATGTCTTTACATATTCTATTCCTAAGAAAAGGAGTTCTTTCTTTATTAACATTGGTAATGTTGAATCTTATAATGAAAAATGCACAAAAGCAATATTTTTGATGAATAGGTAATAGAACAGCACTGAGTAAGAGAGCATTAATATATTTTTTCCCAAAGACTCAGATAATACATCAGGAAGGTTTTGAACTGAGATGAAGCCACAAGAAAGATGAGGTCGGTGGTCTTCTGCTTTCCCTCTTACAGCCCAGTATTTGTACTGACCTTGAAAAACTATTGCACAGTTCAAGCGCAGCTATCAGCATCTGATTGTCAGAGTCCACAGCCAACACAGCGGAAGTGCTTTCTGTCAGGCCAGAAGTATTTTGCAGGGGACAGATAATGCTGTCTGATCATACCAATATGCAAACATTACCTAAGGCAATTACTTGAATTATGTGCAGAACAAACACGGTGGCATATTACACATAACATTTTTTTACTCATAGATATTTTTAGAGTTTTTATTACACCAGCAACTGTTCTGCAGCAGTCTGTAGCATTTTCTGGTAGAGGGTGGCCACGTATCCTTTCTGTCTCTGCTGCATGTAGCACAATAAAGCCTTTGTGATGTTCCCCAGAGAACCTATTTATGCACTCGGATTTTGAACATTCCTTTCTCTCTTTGTCATCTTTCACCATTGTCTTTGAACCACTCTGATAATACAATTATAAAGGGCCATATAAGCAGTTAGATTGGAAAACAAAAAAGGAGAAATAAAAAAGAAATTTAAAAATAAATCAGGCATGACACTTCCTTATATTTTTCATTACTTAATTATACTCAATGGAAATCAAAAAAATCTAAAATTAATTTGAAATTGAATTGTCTCAGTTGAATTCTAAGGAGATTTCTGTTGAGGAGTGCAAAAGGGATGTCATAGGAAAACACACTGTACTAGAGTAACAGCAACATGTTTTGGCATCTGTGTTGCCTCTGGAATATGTCTTCAGATGTATATACAGAAAAGACATTACTTTATTCTTCAAAATGTTTTTATTAAGCTTTGAAATTTCAGAAATCCCAGTGAAGCACATTTGGGAAAACCAAGACTTTTTCTGCAGTGATACCTTCACATCATTTTCTTTTACGTAAAAAAGAAATTTGTATTTTGGAGTGATATACATTGCAGGAGTAAACATATTCCTTTCTAATTCTTGCACTTTTCCTTTATTTTATAGTAAAAAAAAAGAATTGACTCATAATAACAGTACCTTGAAAAAATAAGATGTACTGAGATCAGAGTTTGTATGGGACAGTAAGTATCTATGTGAAAGTGGCAGATGAAGGGTAAAGATGTGTTAAATAAAATCAGCATGAAAGAAAAAGCAGATCAGTATTAATATATCTGTGAGGGGCATTGCTGAGAGATTGCACCTCACATTCATCCTCATGAATCTCTTGCTTTAGCGCACAAATATATTTTCCGGAGAGGGTTTAATCTACATCTCTGTTCCAGACCCAGTTGTCTGCTTATTTGTCAGCTTCTTCCCCCATCATTTTGGTGCCTAAAATTGCAAACTACAACCCCAGCATCAGAGCTATAGTCACAGATGTGAACCATCTGATTGCACTGGCCAGGTTCTTACTCCATTTGTATTTCAAGTCCTTTGCAAAAGCAATCCTACTGCACTCATTATATTAACTGACATAAAATTTGCTTACCTTCCTCCCTGTTTTCCTTTTTCATATCTCCCCCTACTTGTCTATCTTTACCATGTACAACACTCGCAGCAAGGACTTTCTCTTTTCAAGGCTTGAAGCTTGGATCATACACGGACCTACCATAGATAAATAAGACAACAATTTAATCTGCACTCAATCACTGTGATCTATGGAAGATCAATGTCTTGTTTGAAGTGTGGTATTACATTTGGAAACAGCAAACAAAAGCTAATTATTTTTTGTGTTTGTATCTGTCACTCTTTCCTACAGATTGAGCCACTGTCTCAGTCTGCTGAATTTGAGCTTCAGAGAAACAAGAGACCAAGAGGGTTGAACTATGTTAGTGGAAAAAAAAGTTCAAACAAAGAGAAACAGTAAATCTAAAGATCTACCACTTCTGATGTAGTGGCTCAGAACACAAATGTAATGCTAAGTTACATAATGAAACACTGGCATTTTGGTGATTATGGAGTTCAAAAGACGTCCACAGTCAATCAAATTGGAATTAACAAATGGAATACAAACTGCACCAGGATGTGTAAGTGAGAAGAGAGAAGAAGAAAAGAGTACTGGGATTAGCAGCAAACACACAGCTTCAGTAGGCTCACAGGGTCTGTAAGAGCTACTATAATTTCTGCATGAGAATAAACACTTCAGAGATGAGAAGAAGAAAACTGAGAAAACAACTAACAATGAAAAGAAAGGGAGGCAGCAATCACTCCCTCTGCTTTTAAAAAATAAGCCATTAGCAGGAAAAAGTTTCTAAAGTTACTTTCAAAATCAAGAGTCATAACAGCTCCCTGTGCTGTCATTAACAACCAAAGATTTTGTCTTAAAAGGGACTAGGAGAGAATTTTCTCAACAATTATTCAAAACTCTGCTTTTAATGTACAATAAAAGTTATGAAAACAGAATTTGCACATGAGATTTTACGGAGCTGTGAAAAATTAAACCATATGGGCAATAGCCAAAAGAAACGTTTCCTATATTTTTGTATATATTTTGTATATGTTCCAAAACAGAACACTCAACAACAGCTGAGAAGCTTCCCTGCCACAATGAAGGATTTATGAAAGTGAAGTCTTTCCTGAGGCTGGAAAAGACAGTATTTAGCTCCAATGTGAATCCTTTCTGTTTCATCTGCTTTTGGATTCCACACCAACATTAATATATATACCCCAAGATACACATTGACAGCAAAATATGCAGGTTCAAGAATAAGCACTGCACCACAGATTCACATAACGGACGATATTTATCTCAGACAGAGTGTGAAGTAACTGAAGCATTGACACAAACAGACTGCAGTCTGCAATCACTACCCTCCATGCCTGGCTGTTACTACCCCAAAGAACAAGCAGAGAACCTCTGTGTTCACAGTTCCCTCTGCTCCCTGAATATAGGCATCTCAAGAGTGCCTATGAGATTTGAGTAAACCAAATCCCACCGCTTTGCTAAATCCCTACCCATTTGTCTAGAATTTAAGAATTAAAATCCCGGAAATATAATTACATCCAATATAGACTTCAGGCATTTATTGGCAGATGTCCTCTCCTCCCTCCTGCTTCATTTCTGCTGCAAATGGGTTTCGCTGCAAACGGGTTCCGCTGCAAACATTGCAGTTCTTTAGCGCATGCCTTCACACCATTGCTTTCTAGGGATGATCAAGCATGCCTTCCCTTGCTATGAATAAAGCATGGGAGAAGCTGCAGGACTCACTCAAAGCTATGGAGGCAGCCTGCAGCAAAGCTGGAAGGGAAGCTGGGTTTGTTGGCTGCACAGGCCAGGAACAAACAGCCTGTTTACTGCTCCTCTGGTTCCATCAAGAGCCCCACAGATGTTCCAGCCCAGGACAAGACACTGCAGATTTTCATTAGAGGTTTTTTTTAAACATCTGTCTCCAATTAATACATAATTCTGTTTTCTTTTAAAAAAAATAGGACAGAAGATGCACAAGCCATAAATCCTACCCAGTTCAAAGATACAGCCCTATTTAATTATTATACAGCCACAAAAGAGCAATTCCTGAAATCTTTTAACTGAAAGGAACACACTATAGCCACAAGGGCAACAACGTAACATGAACTCTTAATTGACAATGCCAACTGTATTGAAATAGAAATAACAACTTATAACAACGGAGAACGGGACAAATGAAGGATATAACCACACAGAGAAGAGTTAGAAAACAGAGGAGATGATTTACAGGAGCGTTTACAAGAATATCCAAGCTGAACAGAACAAATCGCATTTCCCACCTCCTGACACTCTAGCACACCATCACCTTACCTTGTCAGTGGAAGAGAAAGAGATGAAGGCATGGGAGGAAGGCTGGACAAAGTCATCAACACTGCTGTGGGCCTGGCAGCACCAATCTGTCAGACTCATCTTTGCCTCAATGACAGGCAAAATAGTAGGGGTGACTTAGCATCAGAAATGGGATCTCACACTAGGAATGCCAGGAAGAATGGGGAAATAACTTGTCCAGAGAGGACAATGGTAAGATCCATCAGTATCAAGGGTGATTAAGGTGATGCTGGCCCTCAAGGTCTAACCTTGAGGGGCCAGCATCAGCACAGTTCAGCTGAGATTTCAGGGTCTGAGCCAATAGGATACAAAGATAACTAGGAAGCGGTAAAGTTCCTGAAGCAGGCATTATCATGCTTACCACTGTCAACTTGTCCACCCACAATGAAAATTTCAGAGAAGCTTTTGAGTCTTCCCACCTTTCTCTGCAGTAACTACCTTCTCATTATTGTTATGAATATCACTGTTGTTGTGAACAGAAGCTGGAAACACACAGAAAGGTGCAAACAATGAGTTCTGCTTTGGCTGTACTCATTGGAGACAAAGCTATGGGTTTCTGTTATGTATAGACTTTAGGTAAGGGATGTTTCTAATTTTTGTCTTCAAACTTTTAACACTTCCTCCTAGTCAGAGCTCTTTCTCTCAAGAAAGATGAATGTAAAACTGCAGCACTAAATTAGTGGCCAGTTCTGACAGAAGAGGACAGAAACTTTTAGGATTCTCACTGCACTTATATTTCATAGACAAAACATTTAACACAGAGAGGGGAAGATGACGATTGCACTGAATGAAGGCTCTAATAAGTTTTGCTGCTTAACCAGACAGCTGCATATCGCACAGCGTGAATGAACTGTGCCACGATTTCTGTCACTCAGTCACTGCTGATGGAAGTGCTGTTCTATAACTTTCCTATATTTCAGCAGCATCTAGAAACACCAGATGTGGTTTAAGTCATGTGAGATTACACAGAACACAGGCCTTTTGAAAACGACCAGTTGCCTTCACTCAATTGCCCAGGTTTGGGTGACACATAGTGTGAAAGTTGCTTTCAGCCTCAGAAACTGACTGCTCCAACTGTTCTTTGGTTTTGTTCCTTTTTTTTTTTTTTTTTTTTTTTTTTGTTAACAGAAGGAAAACCAAGCTATTGTACATGATTTTCCAAGATTCAGCAAAACCAAACCCCTGATTTTCTGAAGCTGAGGCCACCTCTTCACCATACCGTAGATCACTTACCTTCCTTCAGTTACTCGCTTCAGTCCCCTTCTTTACCAGCAAGCAACAGTGGCCCCTCTTTCCAGGCCACCAATAACTGTGGTTAGGGGTTCCTGTGGTACTTCTGCATGGAAAATTATGGGAGAAGCCTTGCTTAGAGCAGTAGACACCTGTGGTGTTAATGCTGTCTTGGATTTTAAAACATTGCCAGAGTCCATCCACAGTGAGCTGGCAATAAAAAAATCAAAGTATGTAGGAAATGGTCAATCTGATTCCCGAAATGTCACCATTAATCTAATATGTACATCCCACACCCTATCATATAGAACACCACAAGGTGAGGACACCCTGTATGAAATGCAGTACTCTTGTTAATCCATGAAATTACTAGAAAATAATACATTAGATAAGGTGAATACCAGAAAACACAAGAATGCTGTATTAAGAAAGATTGCCCATGGTTCATTTAAAGCTTTTACATTACACAACATGGAGATGCACTGGGGTATGTGCAGTCTATATGACCCCTGGGCAAACAAAGGTGGAAGGTCCAAAACATTTCAGTGCAACTCAGTGTAGCCTGGAAAGTTCCTAGTTGCGCCTTGACTGCCCTCCAGCCACATAGGTTCAGAGGAGACACAGAGATGCTGGATTTGCATAGATGAAGAAAACCATGCTGATCAAATCTGAAAAAAATCTCAGGACCCCAAATCTACTGGGAAGTTTTTCAGGACTTTAAATAATAGGCTTAGCTTGTGTCCAGGATTCTTCTGTATCCCCAGAGCCAAGGATCTTTACAGCACAAATGATCTGCAAGCGCGAAGACAACTTGAGACAACCAGAGAAAATGAAAGGGCTCACATCTTACAAGGAAAACTCCTTCGCTTGAAATGATTCACCCACCTGAGCTCAGTGCTGAGCAGTGACTTCCCTGCACCTCTATCCTTTTAGTTCCACTTTTGAGTATCTCCTATCTGCTACTATCGCTGCAGTACTTGGAGGCCATGAGTTAGGCTGGGCTTTGTTAACCAAAATCAGACTTGATGAGAGCAGTGTTATATTAATAATTTGGGACTCCTTAATTGGTTTTAGAAGCTTGAGTGCTAGAAATTTTACCTTGAATGAATAAGAAAAATCTTGTATTTTCATTGACCTTAAGAACCGAGACTTCAAGAAAATATCCTTCTCATAAGACTTTCACGAGACCATTCTGATTTCTCCTAAAGGACTTCCCAGTCTCTGAGAAATTCTGAGTTTATTTATCTCTTATCTGAGGTTCTTTTGTCTGTCTCCATTACAGGAGCAAAACACATATTTCTAAAGTGGCAAAAGCATCATCGTTATTTGTATTTAGACAATTTGTCACGTACAAGGGGAAAACTTTTTGTCATAATAAATTACGGCACCTTCATAACTACTAGATACAGCCAGCAAAAGATTACTTGAAAGAAATCACTTCAGGACACCAAAAATATTGTTTGCTTTTGCTCTGACAATTTATCAAATTGCTTTCTCTGTAGAGGGGAGTAGGAGTACTGCCTTGGCATGCAAACATGGAGCCCAAATTCATCTGTTTATATCCATCCCTCTTTTCAGATGTGCAGGGTGCAAACATGCATAATACATATGGGTCAAGTTTGATTGCTTAGGAAAGAGGCAATAATGCTGGACTAATTATTTTCCTGACCTGATGGGTAATATTTTATTTAACTCCACACTAGGTAAGTTAACTAGCTGGCAGGAAAGAGAAATGTATTCTCAAAGGGATAATGCAAGTTTATGCAGCACCTTTGATTTTGCATACACTCCATGATTGAGATAATTTCAATTTATTATTTATTCATTATGTTTTTATTTGGGCTCAGAATGCAAAGGTTCCACTTTTCTATTCCCCTCCCTATGCCTAATATTTGTTACAGTTGCATTTTTCAAACCATTTACTGTCTGTAGGGTAAGTAGAGTGACACTGCTCATAGTGTGCAAATAAATGTGAAATAAGCTAGTCAGCTCAAGTGGAATGAATTACTGTCACTGGTAAAATAAGGCAAGAGGGAATGGCTGCCTTGGGAGCTAAAAAAAGACTCTAGCAGGTACTGCTATTGAGTGACTGGAATAACACTATGGTTTATCAAAGACCACTTGAAAGCACCTCTGAGGCATTAAACAGGCATGAAAACAGGCTTTAGTGGCAACTGGACCATGCCAGAACTCAGTCATTAGCAGACGCAAAAACTTGACCCTAACATGCAGCTTATGAACAAGGGATGCACAAAATCTTCGAAGACTTGTGGAAGAGAGTGCAGAGCACAGTCATTTTGGAGGAGAAGAGATGACCACAGAGCTATTGGGTCCCCATTACAAAAAAGCTGATAGTGTAATTGTGAAGAAAGGAGAAAAACCCAGCCCATGGTTACTACCACAGCCACACACCAGACCACCAGAAAACAGCTTTGTGTAGGAATAATCACATAAATGAGAGAAAATGCTTAAAATATTTTCATTGTGACATCACTGTGGTTTTACAAAGACAATTTGCTGCTCCCAGTGTTTTCACAGCTAATCCATTATTACAGCAATGCCTCTGTGGTAGGGGCTGGAGCAGAGCTACCAGGTAACATGCTGCCTTGGCCGGGCTCCCACAGTGCCTGCTGTCTTGATGTGGGGTCACAACTCAGCTTTGCACAGTCAAACATTGTGCTTCTAGATCTACCTTGTCTAGCCTTTGCTTAATCTGATAGCAGGAAGCAAATGTTTTGACGTTGGGCAAGCTTTTAAAGATTGTCCCACTCCATGCTGCGGATCCCACTGCCTGCATTGTACAATACATGCTGGAAGATGTAGTAGTTCATCAACCATGCAGCCAGCAAATAGCCTTTCCCTCTACCCCAGCTAATCTCAGAGCAAGGGTGTGTTCCAATGTGATCCAGCACCAGTGTTTCTCAGGAAGGGAAGGGAATGCTTCAGTCTGTCCAGGGACATGGCAAGGACTTCTCTGCTCAGGGTGAGGCAGCACCTGTGAGACACTCAAGTCACCAATACTGCTTAAGCCTTGCCCACCCTCTGCTTCAGCCCTTGACTTCACTAGCGGGAATTTTCCCACCCAGTTAACACTGCACTTCAACATTATTTTCTTCATAAGAAAATAATTCGTTAAGCAAGTTACTAAAGTGAAGTTTTCAGAGAGGAAAACCTTAGTGTGAACTGGCATGTGACAGAGCTCGCAGTGCCCTGTCTCATCTTCTGAAGAGCTAGAGACTGCTGTGGGTGGGGAAGAGCAGAAGAGCATTAATGGAGAACTGAGAGGTGGATGGGGGAGTATAGTGTTTCTTTTCAGACTACCTAATAAACTACATTTCACCATCCAACTTTATGATTTTCTGAAAAAAATAGACATCTTCCTACTTCTCAGCAGAGATTTAATAGCAGCAAGCTGTAAAATGAGCTCACATTTCTAAGACTTCATTATTCTCACAAAATATACTACTGTCATTTTCTTGCACATTATGAAGTATTATCATAAACCAAATCTTTTAAAGTCATTAGTATGAATTAGTGAAGTTCTACTGTCTATCCAAAGACTATTGTTCCTATTCTGGGTCTTTTAAAGACCCATTGTGCCTGAAACCAAACAATGCTTGAAAAATACATCAAACAAATGATGATATTACGATGCACAAGGCCCAGAGCATTTTCGTACATTCCCAGGAAGCTCTCTGATCAGTTAATACCATAATAATCACGCTGAAGATTTATAACAGTTTTATCCGTAAGTAGTCCTAAACCAGCACAAAATCAAACCAACCATAAGGCCATCACTCCATGGCTGATAAAACAAAGGTAAAACAAGATAACTGCTCTGCTGTTATTTTAACAGGAGGGAAGGGACCCAGACAGAGCAGGAGACTCTCCATGAGGTTCCCCTATGGAGGAACTTGCTGTACAAAATGTCCTGAAGTTGCAGATGCACTGCAAGGTCTCATCTGCACTGAAAGAGGCAATAGCTGTGGCAGTCACAAGGCAAGAGATGCAACAACTTGGATTCTCTGCTTTGAAAAATCTGTTCTAAGAATTTATTTCCCATAAGTGTCCAACTACAGAAATACAAGCCAGCAGTTTTGTGGTGCAGGCAAGCATGGTTTCCTCAAATAAGATGTGTCAATTAATTTGCATGTGCTCAGAACACAAGACAGTCACAGGAAAAGCTCTCCTTGCAAAACAGCTGAACCTCAAAAGCCCCTTATATAGTTTCAGTATACCTCAGTATAGCTCAGACAGTGTTGCTATTGTTTTTGCGTTTTCTGTCTAATTAAAAGTGTTTCTATTGTGCCACTAAGGAAGCAATCTCAGAATATGGTCCTTCTACAACAGCATTAGTAGGATTCCCAGAGCTTTGACAAAAACAGTTAGAGCCAAAATCGCTATTACCATCAAAATGGTAACAGTACAGGTGACCAACCATTTTAGCGGGCCACGTTTTCTGGGAAGGCCCTAGGAGTCCTTTACCTCTTTGTGCTGCTGTGAGGGCGCAGGGGGGGTTCTCTGGAGGAAGAACACTACCACAAAGCTGCCCGTTGGGATCACTCTCTTAAAGCCCTCCACAGAACAGCTTAAAGAAAGGAAACTTTTCTTTCAACTGTTCTTTTTCTGGCATCTGCTTTCTAACCACAACACAGCTCAAAGGCCCTGCCAGTGCTGCTACACACCAGAACTGCTTTACACCACTGTATGCTTGCCCAGCAAAAATATCTGAAAACGTCATAGTATTTCCCCACAAATAACTGTGCTTTTTAAAATGTAACCTTTCAAGGAACAATGTAATTAACTCAAATAGGTAAATTATTTGTATCTGCAGCTGATAGTGACAAGTAGGAAGAGGTTCACAACACACACAGCTTTAGTTACAACATCTCTGGAAAAGTCCTTGGGGATTTAGAACAATGAAACTGTAATTTAGCCAGTCAGTCAGAAAAAAAAAAAAAAAAAGAAAAGCCATAAACAGATTCATAGAGACACTTCTGTACGCACACCTCCTTGTATATTTTATGAGGGAAGCATTGTCTGCCTTCCTGCTCCCTCCCAATCCCTCTCTTCCTTCACATCAAACTCACAAACAAAACAATGCAAGTGCTAAGAGAGCAAAAAAAGAGAGACTTTATCTTCATGGCATTGCTCAGATCTTATAATAAACATAACCCTCCATGCAATTATTTATTTTCAAAGAAAATCCTTGTTTTCAAAACCCCTGAAAATACCATCAGTTGTTCTTCTTCTATAAGGAAGGTTCAACTAACAAAACGAAATGAAAGATACAAAGTCTTTGAAGACAGTGCTTTGGTTTCTGTACTGTAATTTCATTTGACAACAGGGGAGCTAATTTATAGAACATGCAGCATTGTTTTTACACAATTATGTTATGTTATGGCAAATATTTCTGTCCTTCCCTTATCTTTCAAAAGGCAAAGCTCCCATGAATATACACAGACTTTGTAGGACTTGCTGGATAAGAATTAGCAAAGAGACATGCATGTGGAAATCTTCACTCACAGACCCATGTGCAGGTTTTACTCGAATATTGGCTTAGTTGAGTAGCAACTGCAATTAGAACTGCAGTTAGAACCAGCTTGAACTGGTGCAACAAACTTGAACTGATTCTCTAAGAACCCCTGTAATTAGATCACCAACAGCTGCTTAGCGTTGGTGACCTTCAGCAGAAATAATAATTTAAGCTGAAAAGGCTTCGGTCCTGGAAGAAATAGGACAAAAAGCTCATCATCAAGTACTAGCATCAGGGAATTAATCATTATTTGACTATTATTCTGAGTCTTCTCCTGACAAGGCTGAATGATAGAAAAATAAAATTTGGTGCCAAATAGAAAATTTTGGTTGGAGAAAAAGAACGTCCTGTGCAATTGAAAAGGGGGATTCTCCCTGAAAATACTTTTTACTCTTCATCATCCTATTGCCATGCATCTGAAGCACAGTCTGCCACAACTGGCAAAGCCAGCACGATACAAAATCCACAACTGAGAAACATGGTTCAAATTTCAGTAAATATCCCCATTTTTCCTCCCCTTCTCAGAAATTACAACTTACAGGTTTTAATATAGCTTGAAAACAAACATATTTTGAATAAGCACTTGAAAGAACAACAAAGGGAAAGCAAACACAAACTTGACAGAAAAAGTGCTGGTGCTGATGCACCTTTTTCTAAGGCTGCATATGTGCATTGTAAAGCCTATTTACAAAGGTGATTGAACCAGGCTCAATCTGAGCCAGTCCTATAACAACATCTAGTAAAACTGATAGTACATATAACTAGACTAATCCTTAAGAAAGCTTAAGCTGAGCTCCTGGAAACTATTGAAAAAGAGAATCTATACTGCTGACAAATCATCAGTGAAGGAAGCATGGAGAAAGGAAATCACCTATGATTCAAGAATATTGAAGAGTACATAGAGGTTAATTTCAAGAGCACAGCATGGAAATAGAGCTAATATAACAATATAATATAATTACATCTAAAATACCAAGAATAGCCATGGGACTCCAAGCTTAGCAGTAATTCACCTTCCTCAACACATTTGTTGCTGGAACAAAGTGTTGCTCAGTGAGGCTCCTCAGCTGCTCATCAGCAATGACACGAAGAAGACGCCCTCCTCAGGGCTGTTTATTGGTGCTTGCCAGAGTAACAGGTGGCTGTCAGAATACAAAGTCCTACGAAAATAGAAGGTTGAAGGTGTTATCCTTCTCAGTCTGCTAAGACAGGCAAAGTAAGCTCATCTATTGCATGACCCTCCTCCAAGTAATTCTTTCAATATTTGGCATGGCACCCCACTGGGTCTTTCCCCTCCTCTTTCAGATGAATTTCTCTGAGCTGCATTCAACCCAAATTCCTGAACTGTTCTGGAATGATTAAGATATTTCGCTTATTGGATTTGCTTGATATTTTTACAAATTTCCTATTCACTAACCTTTGTTAACTGCACTTCTGGAACAGTATGTACTGCTTGAATTTCCTCCCAAAGGAAAAAAAGCAAATTATTGTTATTAAGCTGAAAAATTGTTAGATCAGCTGTGCTCAAATATGAGAGGCATATTTGGTTGTGGAAGATAAGAGTATATCTTCTGGGAACTTTGAAGGACCAAATTTTCTCACAACTTGAGCTAAAATACCCTTTCTCTGTCTGTTATAAATTTTAGATTGAGCAACTGAAATATTCTCCTTAGTCACACTTTATAGAAACTTGTGTAATATTTGAGGGAAAAAAGGTCTGTGTAGAGATGATGCTCCAGTGGCTGACGCAGGCCTCTGCCAGTCACAGCTCTAGCAGCACAGCCCACATGCTTTGCTGTTCACTTGCCCTCAGGGACTGCCAAGAAACCCAGAGGCTCCCAGCCATACACATGACAATGCCAACCTGAACCAAGTCCCCTTCTCCAGACTGCCCAGATGCAGTGTGAGAATTGGTATGTCACCATTAAGAAGATTTTAATGGGCTTTGGAGACATGCGATACTATTATAATCAGCCCTCCTAGACAGTTGTTTGCATACTCCTCCCTGATGCAGCTTCCCTTGAAGACAGTTGCTACACAATCATTACAAATTGATTGCAAAAGAGCTAACAATCATGATTAAATCATTAAATTCTTGTCTACGCTTCAGAGAGCGGAGAGAAAATTAACTTCCCACCAACCTAATTTTTTCCTGAACATGAAATAATGATTT